>NW_028280786.1:1567500-1792500 GCF_059751285.1 Brachycentrus maculatus
CATATACATAATGAAGACGAATCAAATTTACGAAAATATATGATTAATGAAACGGTTTAACTTTACTATCTATTATTAAAGGAAACCTATTATAATATATTTTTAAAAAAACATATAATTTAATCTATGTAATAATAAAAAAGAAAAAAAAGTATTTGTTTTATAGATGGAGCCCTAATCAAAATTCGAGCCCAAAATTATCAATGTCTACTACCGTATAATATACGATATTTCATATTATGAAAACCCTTATTAAAGAAAAAAAACCCATATTATTTATATCTAACTCTAACTCTAATAGTTAATATGAACATGGTTATATCACAGACGCATCACTTTTACATGGAATGTTAAAAACGTATGACATATTCCATTTGTGTCCCGTGTAGTCCCTAGGCTGTAGTCCCGTGATTATTGTCACGAATTCAGAGACAGAATTTCAGGTATCAAGCTCTTTTATTATACATCAAGAACCCCTTAGTCATATGAATTTAGTATAAAATTAAATCTTTGTGATAATAATACAACAAAAAAAACTAAAAACTCTGTCTTTTACAAAAACAATATGTATTCCTTTTGTTTACTATGAAGATTCGCGTTTATATTTAAGCAAGCTAATATTTTTACGTGTGTGTGTTTGTGCGTATTGTAAAATATATATATGTTTAAAACCCCATTACTTTTTTTCTGAAAATTGCTCATTATACCGTTATTTTCATTCAAATAACATTTTGTTTGAATTCCTGATGTAATTATCGTATAAATCTCTTTTCATAATATTCAAGCAAAACTTTACTAATTCATTTCGATAGGGCAAAGATTAATTTATGTACCTATATGTGTATGTGCCAATTTTAACTTCGTTAATTATTTAATCATTTCTAAAGTCAGTATTGTTTATTTAACAGTTAAGTCTCGAAACTTCAAAGCGACTTTTCGGAACACTTCGTGAACACGAATATAAAATAACACATAAACTTTTGCAACGCTTTTCGGATAGCAGTCGCACAAACCGCCCGGCGGACATCCGAGAGTAAACTGACAGAACCTAGCAAGCAACCAGTGAACAATTTTCTACTCTCTCTGCGTTGTTGGTAGGGCGACCACATTTCGCTTTATATAAATCTCGAGAAAACTTCACTACTGAAAACCTGAAATTCTTTAGTTCACTTTTTATCTCGGATGAATTTGAAAACTCGGCGTAAGATTTGAATCTGGGTGGTACTTATGGTATATATGAGGTACGTGCCAGTTCAAATAAGCTTTTTGGATATGTTAATTTACATGTTTGACATCTCAACATAGATGAAGAAGAATATGGAAGTCTAAGCACTTACAGAGCTTAAAACCTGTCTTAGATTTGGTTAAGAGATCACACACACTTGTAACATTTACCAATTCAACCCATGATTGACAACATTACTCATTTTTTTGGAACTGCAAGATATATTGATCAATCTCGTTACAACGAGTTACGAGTTCACAACAGCTATCTTTGTTGGAACTAGGAAAACTTTTACTAAGCAGAGTCTCAGTTTATTTTTTATTTGTATGCAAGGTCCGAATTCTAAATTATATTCACGTACTTGAGACCCGCCTGAAAATATAGTTTTGATTTTTTTGTAGCTTGTAATTTGACCAGTTATTTCATTTACAACATTTTGAATGTGTCAAATGTTAAAAATAACTCCTTAGTGGAGATAATCCAGATTTGAGGACAAATATTTGGACACACTAAAAATGTTGTAAATACGTGAATTTTATACAATACTACATTTTTTTTTCAGTAACATTCATTTGTCGTATTCTGGCGTAGATATATCTGTAATTCTAATGTTACAATGTAATGTATTTTTCAACAAACATAATAATGACACTATAAACATGAGTAAGTTTACTATTAAGATGCCTTGATTAGTTGATATAGGGGAGTAGGGTCGTATATATTTTAGTACGTCATAATAAGCATCTGTCAGTCAGACAACACAATCAGAGACCACAAAATAACATCTTAGATTGATATGATTTGATTTGAAATTGTTCTCAAAAATTTCTTCCAAAAGTATCCAATATAATGATCGATTAACGGTCAAAGGTATTTTTATTTAATTTCAAATATTTTAATAGAATCGGTGGAGTCAGAAGAAATTATAAAACATAACAGCTGGTCACCCTAGTTGTTGGTTGTTGCGCAAACCCTGAAATCACCCTTGCTCGAAAAATACATTTGTCTACACGTGGCTTTTCTTATTTTGCATGGTTGAGACGCCTAGCGGAGTTTTCACTAACTTTACAATAATAGTCACTTGGCGACTCTGGCGATTATTTTAGAAACATATTCAAATTGGTTTGAACCTTGTCTATACTAGCGATATCTATCGAAAAAAAACAATATAGCCGATAAAAACGAAATCTTCATTATTCAAGTTATCGGCCACGGCCGGATTTACACGCTGCCGCCGATTTTGTGATACGTCAAGACATTCGGCTTAAAAATATTCTTTTTTCTATTAACTGTGGAATTTATTGTTAATCAATTAAAATTTGTGTCTTTCGGAGGATTACAATAAACAATCATGAGTACCATACTGGAGAAGATCGCGGGCATCGAGTCGGAGGTTAGTAAAATTTAGGTTATCCTTGTCATCTTTTCCGTATTGTACGGATTTTGTACTAGAATTCTTATTATTAGGATCGAAATACAATGTTTTTTTCGTTATTGTAGATGGCCAGAACCCAAAAAAATAAAGCTACAGCTGGACATCTCGGTTTGTTGAAAGCCAGGTTAGCTAAACTTAGAAGAGAACTTATCACCCCGAAAGGAGGTGGCGGTGCAACTGGAGAAGGTAACTAGAAAATACAAATAATATCTCCTTCTTGTGTTCTATTTCACCTTCTAAACTATTGAAGATGTCCTTTCTATATATATATATATACAAACGTTTTACTTCTTACCAGACAGGTTGTATTGCACAACTCTTGTATTGGATCTCCTGATAATATAATAATTTGCTCAATGCAGCAGTTCTACAATATTTAAAAATATTGTTTATAGATTTCTGGATAGTTCAGTGAACAAAAGGGACAAAATTAATCTCAATATCTTTCTATTCCGTGGATGATAAACATAGATAATATTATACACTTTTAAAAATCTGTAATAAAAGATAAGTACACAGGAGTAAAAGTAAAGTACATAGGAGTTATGATGATAGATGCTTTATTTCAATGTTGAATAATTTTTCAAACAAGGACTGCTCGGTGGATATACCTTTGTAGTATTATGCTAACTACATTTACCTGGCTCCCAAAATACACCAATAAGTTTTTTCAAACGTTGATCTTTAATAATATATTAACCTAAGCTAGGGTACGAAAAATATACAAACAAAGAGGGACCTAATGAATAATTTTGGCAAACAGTGATTTCAGTAAGAATGCCTCAAGGCAAAACCGAAATTAATTTTATCAATGTTAACATACATATTTTTATTTCAATTTTAAAGGTGTCTTGACTTGATATGAAACATCATCCTTCCCTATTTTTATGAAAGAAGATGGGCTTATCAAGTTGAGACACCTTTAAAATTGACATCTCATCCGCAGGGTAAATAATCCAGTATCCGATATAATAATTATACTAAATTTTAAATTTTAAATGCGTGTGAATTTCAGGTTTTGATGTGGCCAAAACTGGAGATGCTAGAATAGGATTTGTAGGGTTTCCTTCAGTGGGCAAGTCCACATTGCTGACTACGTTGGCCGGGGTGTACTCGGAGGTGGCAGCGTACGAGTTCACCACGCTAACCACCGTGCCGGGGTGCATCAAGTATAAGGGAGCTAAGATTCAAGTGAGACATCTTTTTATCTCTAGATGCATAAATAATAGTAATTTATTTAGAACGTAAGCACTTTCATCAAATTATGAATAAAACGCTTGTTTTTTCTTCTTACTCTTTCTTATATCCCTTATCCGCACCAACAATGGTGCATAGGGCACTGCATCATATAAACGCAGTGTTATCTTGATCATCATGAAGGAAAGGTAAACAGCCCTCCGCTTCAGGTACCAATCCAGGGTTATATTGAATAAATATTACAGTGAAAAAATCACAAATATTTATTTGACCCTCTGGGAATCGAACCCGGTGCCTACAGTATGGTAGCCGAGCGTGCTGATCATTACACTACGGAGGTGGACTTTTATCTCTTTACACTATTACCATTACACTAGGGAGGCATACTTTTATCTCTTGATGCATAAATAATGGGGATTTATTTAGAATGTAAGCACTAGCATCAAATTATGAATAAAACACTTGTTTATTACCACATGAGTATTACATATTGTTACGACTTGTTTCGGAAGCTAGTTGTAATAATGCAGTCGTAACAACTAGTTTCGGGTTTGAATATAAACTTAAGCATTAATAAGGATAAATACACCCACCACCTCTATCAGTACAGATAATTATTTATACTTATTAATGCTTAAGTTTATATTCAAACCCGTAGATGGAAGCATCTGTAACTTTCAAAACTAGTTGTAACAATATAATACTCAAGTGGTAAAAAACGAGTGTTTTGTTTATTATTTAATCATGTTTTACCACAAAGTGAATGCCGAAACAATAAATAACATATCACTAGCATTTATCACGAGACGTGAGTCATCAGAACCTTATTATTTGTACCTAAATTGACAAGTTTGTTAGGGTCGTAAATACAATACGATATGTATGTGAATTATTCGTATTTTGTTTTCCTCTTAATTAAAAAAAAGAAGTATATTTGAATTTTATATTTTGCCATAAATGTACAATAGTTACAGAAAATGTAGGCCTGCACCGTGGCTTAGTTGGGTAGACGCTCGACTGCGAAACTGGCGTCGCGGGTTCGAACCCCGCCAATTGCAAAATGAATTCAAATCTGGGTGTTTGTGATGTATTTTTCACATTTACCTTCCCTATCCCTACTGTCCTACCTGCAGACAAGCATCTAAGATAGACGGTTTGCGGGTTATTCCTTAAATAAAAAAAATAAAAAACAAGAAATGATAAGCTTTTAACCACTTTTGCCTTTTAACATTTTGACTAGCCCGAGTGTGACACGGGCAAGGTTTGTATTGCATTTCACGAGCCTGTACACTGCTCGGGTAAATCGTACTCAACTCGTCAGTCCTGCTTTGCCCAAGTCAAATATTAATCCATTTGTTTTTATTGAATAACTTCAGTGGTGTTTGCATAGTCTTATTTCGACTTATGGGTGACAATTTCCTGCACCGACGAATTTTCTCACCAAAAATTCAACTGTTGAGTGGTCAAAGTGAATTAATTAAAAAAATTAAAAGTGTTTTATTTATTGTAACTGCAGACAGTTGGTGGAATTCCATATTGAATTGTTGGGTAATATATCCTAAATTAAACGGGTTTTTTGGGTTGAATTCTACATTTATTTATGTAAATGTTAATACGTGACTCGTTTCTTCTTAAGACATTATCAAACACTCATACAAACATTGAGTGTTTGATAATGTCCTAAGAAGACGCAACGCGTCACGTATTAACATATACATAAATAAATGTAGAATTCAACTCATACAAACATTGAGTGTTTGATAATGTCCTAAGAAGACGAAACGCGTCACGTATTAACATATACATAAATAAATGTAGAATTCAATCAAATAAACCTCGTTTAATTTTGGATATATTACCCAACAAGTGTTTTATTACTGATACGAGCTTCATGATGTTTGAAGTGACGCTTGGAACACTAATTTTGTAATTTTCTAATTTATATCTTTGTTTTATAATCATGTATGTTAATACTTGTTGACAGTTACTTGACTTGCCCGGTATCATAGAGGGAGCTAAAGATGGCAAGGGTCGAGGTCGTCAGGTGATTGCCGTAGCACGCACGTGCAGTCTCATCTTCATCGTCCTGGACGTCCTCAAGCCGCTTCAGCACAAGAAGCTGCTCGAACACGAGTTGGAAGGCTTCGGCCTCAGACTTAACAAGCAGCCCCCCAATATATCCTACCGGAGAAAGGACAAGGGAGGAATTAATTTGAACACGACTGTGAGTCCTAATTCTTTAAATTTTTTTTTATTTTTTTTTATTTTTTTAATATAGTTACATTTTTAAGTACAACATAATACAATTTCTAAACATTTATACATATGGCAAACTTATAGTTTTAGATTCGCTGTGCCTCTCCAAAAAAGAGACTGAGCTCTTGTGCTTGGAGAGGGACTTACACTCAAGGTTTAATGTTTTATATAATTAATGGTATAAAAGTGTTTTTTTTAAATATTTTTTCAAGATTTATATGTATGGGCATTAATTTTTTTCTTAACAATATTTATGCTTTCTATTTTTTAAATTTCTTTAGGGAGTTTATTGAAATATTTAATTCCCAAATATTTGAAGTTTTGTTGAAATTGTTTAGTATTACATTTTGGAGTTAAATAGATAAACTCGAAGATAAACATTTTTTTAATTCAAATATTTGTCACCCTTTAGTAATTGAAAAATTGCGTTTTTTTTTAAATGGCTTCTATGTTTGGGACTTGAAATTTTGTAAATAATAATATGTTGGATACATATTTTTTTTTCAAAATAACTTTAATTATTGTTTTCTGTACTATTTTCACAGAGTTCAGTATGTTGTTGTAAGTACCTCCCCATCCAACAATGCCATACTGTAGTAGTGAGTGTATAATACAAATTTTGTTGGCTAATTTTCAATTCTCCCTAGGCTTATTCCTGATCATTGAAATAGTCAATTTCTCTCCAGGCATGGGTAATTCATAAATAAATTATATAATTTTAATTTTGCTTTTTCCCCTTTTTGTCATTATGAACATTTATGGATGTATCCAGCTTCAGATCATATATTGTGGCCTGGTGGATTTTCATCTCTTACAGCGAGAGAGATACAATAGTTTTTTAACCACTATCCGTGTTCTCTTAACACATTCTTGTCGGGCGGTTTTTTCATTAATGTATGTATGTGCCACCATATTTACTTATGTATAATCATTGTATACTTTTCGTGGTGAATTTCTTTTATTACCTGTCACATACCAAATAGCCCTTCAGATATTTTTAGTTTTTTTGTATTTTTATGCCGGATACCATAACGCTCACTCCTTTCAAGAACGTCATAAATCAAAAATTGTCGATTTTTAGTTGTACATGTTTTCGGAATGCCAAGGAAATGTACTATATCCCAGCAAAACCGGCATATTTTTAACTTTAAAAATAAAATATTTACCCGCTACAGGGCAGAAATTGTTGGTTTTTCATTTTTTAAAAAAAGTATTGTTTAATTATGTTTTTAAATAAACTAAATATTTTTCAAATGGAAAAAAAACCTTCAGGTTTTACCTAACAAGATTAGTTGCACAGTTCAAGTTCAATAAGTGGCTTGACGTTTATTTTTAATACATTGTATTACATTTTTAAACTTCAAAAACATTTTCCTAGAAAATCAAGTTTTTTGATTTATGACGTTCTTGAAAGGAGTGAGCGATAAGCAGTTCTTGCCAATGTTTCTGATAATGTGTCAGCCCTGATGAAAGATGCTATTGAGATACTTTACTTTTTCTTATTTAATATTTTTGGGGATTTTCTCTCATCCTAATTTGTGACGTGTTTTGTAAAAGTTTGTAAATGTTAATATTTTTTTATCCATTTATCTGGAGAAGTTTGTTTTTTTTCTCCCTATTTTGACATTGTTTGTTTTGTTATCTTTTCAGTGTCCACAGACAGAATTAGACCTTGACTTAGTGAGGTCAATCCTATCTGAGTACAAAATCCACAATGCAGATATCACGTTGCGGTACGATGCAACAAGTGATGATTTAATTGACGTTATTGAAGGAAATAGAATCTATATCCCCTGCATCTATCTTCTTAACAAAATAGGTTTGTTTCCATTCTACGTTACAATATTTCATCTAATCAATGAATAATAAATGTGCTTTTTCTTGAATGTTTTTCGCAGATACTTTGTGGCACATTTTATGAACTTTATAAAATTAAACAACTTTGTTGTAACCACTTTTTTATTATTAGTACACTTTAGCCTACCGGTTTCGACAATAACCTTGTCATCATCAGGGTTTATTAAATTCTAAAACACTAAAAACATTAAAACACTCATAATTAATTACATTCCCTTACCAAATACTAAATCCATTTAGGATAGGTCAAATATAGACTACAAATAATAATCATTCCATTATCGGATGAAATGTAGACTACTGTAAATGTCTACATTTGACCTGATGATGGAATGATTATTCCGAAACCGGTAGTCATGAAGTAGTGTTTTTTAAAGTGGTATTACACAAAGGGAACAATAAATGATAAGGAGATTGTTATTTAACTTTACATTCATAAGACCACTTTACATTAAAATATTTTTTTTTCGCTTCCATCGTATAATGGTCAGCACGCTCAGCTACCGTTATGGAGGTCCCGGGTTCAATTCCCAGCAGGGGGGGTCAAATACATATAAGTGATTTTTTTTCACTCCAATATTTATTCAGCATCACCCTGAACTGGTACCCAAAGCGCAGGGCTGATAACCATTCCTTCATATGTTATTGATCAAGTTAACACTTCGTTCATATGATGCAGTGCCCTATGCACCATTGGGATGTGAATAAGGGTTTGATGATGATGATGAAAAAAAGACTGCTACTTATTTGAATTTGGGAAATAAAACATATCAATTCGGCTTGAGCTCTGATGTACAGCATTATATGATTGATATGGGTTTTTTTTTCAATACACACTATAATGCGCTATAGTTTTTATTATAACATACGATATTCAAATGACATTTGTATTGTAGATCAAATATCTATCGAGGAACTGGACGTAATTTACAAGATACCCCACTGTGTACCGATCTCCGCCCACCACCGATGGAACTTCGACGACCTCCTGGAAAAGATGTGGGAGTACTTGAAACTGGTCCGTATCTACACCAAACCCAAAGGACAACTTCCCGACTACAATTCCCCTGTTGTGCTGCAAGTTGATCACACAACTGTCGAGGATTTCTGCAATCGGTTACATCGATCTATCGTCAAAGAATTCAAAATGTAATTTTACTTTTAATTACTATTAATTATATTCTTTTCCCATCTCCTTGAGGAGAAATAGTGGTTAAAATAATGTTTAAAGCCCAATATAAGATAAATCCCAACTTAATTTTCTTTAAACCCAGGCAAAATTTGACGTAATTGAATTTTTTGCTTAAAATACCATCTTTGTATTGAAAAAATAAATTTTTCTTCTAAATAAATATATGGTTTTGAGAAAAAAAGAGTTATTGAAAGATAAGGAGTTAAAAAAAATTATTAAAATATTTATTAAAAAAGTCAAATTCCAACACTTTTTTTTAAAATGGTATGCAGAGACAAGACTGGCTTTTTACGCAGGTGAACACATACTGAATCATCCAAATCCCGAGTTACCCTTTAATCTCAATGTCAAAACTTGACCTTAACAAATCAGGCTTAAACTCGACCGTCCTAACATCTTGGCTCATTTTGGGTTGGCAAAATGTGAGAGCCATTACAATTATTACATTGGGTCTGCATGAGGTTATGTTTCTATGGTTGATGACAGGTTTGATCCTTAACATCTTCTTCTTTTTCTAGATCCTAAGGATCTGTTTGTGCCTCCGCTTGTAGCTCTTGGGATGTTGACTCACAGCTGTCTTTCCACCTAAACATCAATAGGTTTAAAAAGTTGGGAAAATCTTCCATTTGTAAAGTGATGTGTATAGAAAAGGGGTTTTGAATTTATGAATGTTACCCTTCTTTGCTTTCAGATATGTATATTTTTTATCAATATTTTTTTTTACCATTTCAGTGCGTTGGTTTGGGGATCGTCTGTCAAACATCAGCCACAAAAAGTTGGAATAGAACACGTTCTCAATGATGAAGATGTTGTGCAAATTGTGAAGAAAGTTTAACAATGACTGAATCAAATTCAATTGAACATTTACCCGAGTGAAGTAAACAAAATCTGATAATTATTATTCAACGAATTCTAATAAATAATAAGACAATACCCCTCGTTAAATATTTTTTTGTTGTTATTAACACATTGTTGCCGGGCGGTTTTTTCATCAACCCCGACCCTAATTGGCATGCTAATTAAGGTTGTAAACTAATCACAAGTAACTGCAGACCCAATTACAATTTTAACAATATTTTTTGGCATCTCGCGCTCTACCAAAAGTAAGCAAATAGAACGCTTATAAGCGTCTCCCGCTCTCTACCAACAGTGTGTAAAAGACGCTTTAAAGCGTTTCCCGCAAACAATGTGTTAAGTGGAATACGTAAATGATTAATTTTAATCACACAAAATTGTTAAATTATGTATATTTATAATATAAGTCTCTTCTGTGAAGGTTTCCTTTTTTCTTAAGCTCATTAAAAAACCTTTATAACATATTGAACCTATACAAAAACAACATAAAAACTTTTCTGTGTGATATGATGAAATAATTTAGTTAAACGTCAACTATTTACTCAGTTGTCTCATTTAGTAAACATGAAGTTTCATGTGATTTAAATGATTGTGGGACTTATTTTGTTCAAATAAATTTATTCCATTTAAAGTAAAGATTTGAAGATTATTTTTTTTTTAATGTGACAGATGAATGCCTTTTTTGACGTCCCTTTGTTGTCCTGCATTCACATACTACAGTAAAAGTTTGTTAATTTGAAGATTCAATTTTGGCACAATTTAAAGAATATTACAATATTTAATGTTCTTAACTTTCATTTCAAACCCTTATCCGCACCCCAATGGTGCAAAGGGCACTGCATCATATAAACGCAGTGTTATCTTGATCGTTAACACATGAAGGAAAGGTGATCAGCCCTTCGCTTCAGGTACCAGTCCAGGGTAATATGGAATAAATATTAGAGTTAAAAAATCACTTACATTTATTTGACCCCCCTGGGAATCGAACCCGGGACCTCCAGAACGGTAGCCGAGCGAGCTGACCATTACACTACGGAGGCAGACAACTTCGATCTTAATTAGATTTTCTTATGTTATGAGGTGGTATTGTCTAATAATACAAAAATGATTTAAACAAGTCTGTCAGATATTGTTTATAAAATTAATGATCCTAGCCTTACGTCAGTGCACTTATCATTTAGATTTTTTACTCAAATGTTTTACTAACCAAGTATGCATACTCATAAAAATTTACTAAACTACGTAAGAATACAATCATTTTAAGTTTAAAAATATCCAAGTGATATGACATTACAACTGACTGTTAAGAAAACATTATACTCTTTCTGCACTTTTTACTGAAACATTTCAATGTTAATGTTTAAAAATGTTTTAAATTTTATATGAACTAGATTGTAAAGATATTTTGTTTTGATAATTTCGTTAAAGATGAGCAGTTTTGATGGATTCGTCATGTACACTTTGAATACTTTGCAAATTTATTTATATTACGGTGAAAATATATTTTATTTTCCATGAAGTGTTTTATTATTTACCTATCATATTTTATGTAGTAAAACTTTACTTAAAATAAGTTACTTATATTGCAATAGTATTTCTATATTGTGTTATCAATACATACTACATACATTGAAAAACAGAATTTAGCCAGGGTAGTACAGGAGGCACAAAGATCAATTGAACGCCACCTTGAGGTTGGCGGGATTGATGGTGTAGCTATTATTATTATGTATATCTATCAATAGATTTGGCTTATTCATCTTTGCGACCTTTGATGATTTTTTATTTACTACGAGAGTGTGTATACCTACCAACACTATTTAATCCAGCCATCCTGGTCCTTTACTTACATGATACTTTCAGATGTTCATTATTGTTTTATTTTAATTAAGTAACTTATTACTAATTGATCAATGATTTGTAAAAAAATATTTTTTACATTTAAAAAATTTGCTTCACAATATAAGAGCAGATAGACGACAGAATTTGGAAAGCTGATAAATAAAAAGTTGATGAATAATTATCATTTTAAAAAGTGTTTTTATTAAGCGACAAATATATTTGAATGGTTCAAGATAATTGTAACTTTGGGATAAACCAAATAACTCAAAACAAAACATCCAAGGGTGAAGACTGACCGGAGCATTTCGTCGTAACGTAACATGTTACGATGCGAGCATCCAGGCAGTCAGTACAGCGAGCCGAGTGCTCCATCCATAGTTTCGGATGCTCGCCGCGAGTGATGTTATGACGAAATGCTCCGGTCAGTCTCCACCTTAATAAAAGCAGTTGATTTAGGGATAGAACTGCAGGTTTGGGGTGCATGTAAAAATAAATAACCATTAATTTATTATTTATTTACATACCAAATTATTATTTTTCTTACATTGGTTGCAGTGTCGAAATCAATGTTGGATGCAGAACATTGATCAAATGTGACTTTATGTAAGGTGGAATGTTTTTATTTATTAAATGATACGACTGCCAAACAATGCCACAGACCGATAGATTTGCCTTGATGTAAAGTTAATTATTTTTCCACAATGCCACAGACTGATAGATTTGCCTAGATGTAAAGTTAATTCCTTTTTCCACAATGCAGACTGATAGATTTGTGAAGGTGTAAAGTTAATTCTTTTAACCTTGACAATTATAGTACTAAATACCTATATCATGTTATTGCTTTGTAATAGTATCAAAACTGCCAAAAGCTGGCTTCTATACCATTGCCTTATGTAAAATGGTCAAAATCTTAGTACATAGTATTATCGGAAGATTTTTGGAGACCGATCCTCGTTTGACACCAGAGTTACTTCGTCTTCCATGGCATTCTTATAAAGGTAATCTTTCCTTGTCCGCCTCCGTAGTTAAATGGTCAGTACGCTAGGCTGCCGTTCTGGAGGTCCCGGGTTCGATTCCCAGGGGGGGGTCAAATAAATATACGTGATTTTTTCACTCTAATATTTATTATTCAATATTACCCTGGACTGGTATGTTAAGTGGAGGGCTGATCACCTTTCCTTCATGTGTTATAACGATCAAGATAACACTGCGTTTATCTGATGCAGTGCCCTATGCACCATTGGGGTGCGGATAAGGGGTTGAATCTTTCCTAAATTTCTTTACTACATAAAACATTATCAGTAACTCTGTTTTGAATTATTCAACAGGTTTATTTCTTATTTCCAGTCAAGTGCCGTAACATAATGAGCCTGATTTTTTTTTAGATAAAGTTAGAGAAATATCACCAAAATTGTAAAAATTAAAATTATGACACAGGTGGTTTCTTTTCTTTCCTATTATATGGATAAGATTTAATTACAAAATAACAATTTTAAGACATTTGGTGGCAATATTTCTTTACATTTTCCTTTTCTTTGAATATACACAGTTTATAATATTATTATCTATGGTAGAAGGGTTACTCGAATTACTTGTTAATCCAAAATCATGAAGTGTGGCAGATATTACAGCAGCTCCCACAGTTTCTGATAAACCAAAGTTTTGGATAACTTTTGCAGCTAATGGGAAGTTATCGCTGAAGTTTGGTATATAATCAGATATCAGGTTATCAGGAAAACAATCCGGCATTTTCCAAAGTTCGACAGACTTCTCTGATGCACAATTGTCATCAAATATATCATGTTTTGGGGAATTCCCTTCATCATTTTCAAAGTCAAATTGTATATCTTCATCCAGTGGTTCTATTTTGAATTCTTCTTTAATAAATTGTTGTACATCATTTGTTGATGTAGAAGTTACATTAGTTATAATTAGTTTCCTTTCATTTCGTTGGTCATTTAAAAATTCTACTTCATGAGGAGGAATTTTTCGCGATTCGTCACAATTACAACTGGAAGCATTTTTACATTTGCACGCAGCAATATCAAAAAGCTTTTTACTGTCATGGTGGAACTTTTTAACTCTATTCTTGTAAGTTACAGAATTACTTATAGGTTGATTGTAGCTTTTTTTTATTGATTTGTAAGACTCGTAATAGTTTTTAATTTTTTGAGAAACACGCGTATATGAAACAGTCGGAATCGAAGTCTTTTTCCAAACGAAATCTAAACATAATGCGACTTGGTTTGTGGTGTAAGTTCCTTGATGCTGTAGGTGTTCTTTTCCACAATTGTTAAAAATCCACAAATAACATTTCATCATATCCTCATAAGTGGGCAGAACATTCCCAGGGAGTTTCGCCGATGATCCGAAGATGGGAACGATCGCATTATTTTTTGAGATAGACATTATTTCTTCGAAATATCAGTCAAAGAGATATTTTGTTTTGTTGCGCTAAATAAGTATTATCTTCGGTTTTGACCAAAGTAATCAACGTGCGTGCCTTAAAATAAATACACAGTAATTGCTAATTTAATTTTTCATCGTAGTTACATAATTGATAGAGCAAATTTTTACAATGTTACAATAAACAAACATAATATAATAACAGTTGTAATAAACTTCAAACAGCGACGTTTGACGTCTCTGATCATAGATCAAATATTCCATAGATCATAGACTGTATGATCATGGTTATGTTTCAATGGTTGGCTGACCAACAAATCGGTATTGGCCAACACAGATCAACAAATAAAGAAGAATAGAACAAATTATCCACATTAGTTTTTGGGGTTCGACAGTGGTTTTGCATCTAGAGAAATTTTACCTTCTTAAAAAATGACTTAAAAACTGCTAAGGGATGTTAGACAAATATTTAACCTGTCCGGTGGTGAGTTTTTTCTATTTTATTATTATTATCATAAGCAATGCCATAAGCTACATATTTTCACCTGTAAATGTGTTTTGTCTCTAAATTATCGATGGGTTTTCTTTGACAACGTCATCACAATGACGTCACACAAATTTTGTTCTCAGTAAAATGTTGTGGGTAAAACGGAAAAATAATGAAGTGTAGTTTTAGTGTTTGAATACAACCACAAATACCAGAAAGTGCCATTTCATAAATAAGTGTCACCGGATTTTAATCATAAATGCGGACATTCATGTACGCGCATACTTCTTTGAGGAAAGTCTTGTTTGGACGACCATGTACGGCCACACTTCCGCACAGCTCCTAAGTCGAATAAGATACGTAAATCCCATAAATAATTTTTATTTTATTCTGATGGCTGGCAGCACTGATAGTTCAAAAATATTTGTTGAATGACATTGACAGTTTATCTAGTCTGTGAGTTTATCAGGGATTCGCGGGATATCTGAACTTCTGATTCCATTAATTTGATATTTCGTGATAAAAGATTTTATCTTAAGAAAAATATCTCTAAGCTTTTAGACATGGTCGAAAATTTAACTAATGAACAGGTAAGTAAAACAATTATTATAACATTATCGAATTCCAACTCCTAAATATTTATCCCTTAACAACCTATGAATTTACAGAAGAATCGAATGACACTGCATAAGGATGTTCGGAATATATGTCAGGAATGTACGCACTGTGTTGGAATGGAGATTAATATTCCAGCAATGGAGTTAATAGCTGAATTTCTCTGGAAAACATTACATCTTATTGGAGGTGATTTGGAATGTTTTGCTAAGTATGTTCTCCTTAATACATAATTGTAAATTAATTAACGAATGATGTTGAGTAAAAAAAGAACTTGTTGTCAGGCGATTGCTAGAAATTATCTTTGATTGTTAAACAAAGCAATATCATAATACAGTGGAAATCCGAGCCCTGGAAATCCGAACAAATTTTGAAGAAAAACATTCGTAGGAAAACATTAAAAAAAACACGCAAAGACTGAAGGAGAAATTTATTATTGCATAAAATTATTATATCTAACCTTCCTCTCCGTCTTGTTCCTCATTACTGACGGTTGTGACCCTCATGGAAGCAATGACTCTTCTCCAGTTATCCCTTGACTGTGCACGTAGCGCTCCAACCACTGAGGTGCCTGCTGCTCCCTTCATTTGATCGGTCCATCGTGTGGGGATCTTCCTCTCTCTCTCTTCCCCTCCAGGCTACCGATCACAACTAGTCAATCCAGGCTATTCTCGATGCCACGCGCAATGTGTCCAAAGAACTGGAGAATCCGTCGGGTACAGACAATGGCCAGAGTTAAGCCATCTAAACGTAGTTCCTGGCAAATGGACTCATTGGCGCGTCTAGCTGTCTATAGAATTCGGAGCATGCGCCTTCAACACCACATTTCGAAGGCGTCAGTTTTTTTTATTTAACATGTAACCTAATTTTGTTTAAAAATTATTTAATTAAAGTTAATCAAGTTTACAGTACTGTATCTGTTTTGCTACTCAAGTACTATAATATTATATTAAAATGTAAAAAGTTGCAAATAATGTCCCATATACCTTAAGAGAAATGTTGTATAGGGCAGCGCATATAACGTAACTTCTTCTTCAAACACTTATCCGCATCCACTGGTGCATAGGGTACTGCATCATATAAGAGTGGTGTTATTTTGATCGTTAACACATGAAGGGAAGGTGATTAGCCCTTTGCTTCAGGTACCTGTCCAGGGTAATATTGAATTAATATAGAAATGAAAAAATCATTTATATTTATTTGACCCTCTCCTGGGAATTGAACCTGAGACCTCTAGAACGGTAGCCAATCGTGCAGATCATTGCACTACGGAGGCGGACTAACATAACTACTGTAGTGTAAAGTATTATGTATGTACTATATTACGAATTTTTTGGCTTATCTGAACATTAACAAATCCAAACAGGCCACAGCCCCAATTAGTTCAGATTTCCGGGGTCCACTGTATTAGTTTCCTTAATTCTTTATTGACTTCAAAATATCGAATTTTACAAAGTACAGGCATCGGTTTTGTTTAATAATTCAGGCAGTACATACATTTTTCGTGCAAAATGAGTTAAACAACAATATAATTAATTTTAATTCAGTTTTGTTCTTGTAGGCATGCCAAAAGGAGTACAATTACCGCTGAAGATGTTAAACTTTTGGTAAGACGAAATCCATCACTGGTAAGATTCTTTCAATAAAAATATCATTAGTTAACACATTTGAGACAGGTATTTTTTACACCTGCGGACCGCTGGTGACGGGATGTGATAATTATCTACATATACTTTAGACCTTAAGAAAGAGATTGGTACATAATATTCATATAAAAGCATTAAGCAATTCCTTTTATTCTGAATTTGAAATGAGGCTTGCGCAAAAGGTAAAAATGCCCTTTGCATTCTTAAGCATCAATCGACCAAATGGGTAGAAATACCTGTCCCATCCTTATAGTATTAATACATTTTGGATGGGTGTTTTTTACGCCTGCGGAGCGCTGGTGACGGGATTTGATAATTATGTACATGTTACGACTTTAACAAAGAGATTGGTACATAATATTAAAGCATTAAATATATAATTTATTCTCTTCTGACTTTAAATGAGCCAGCGCAGAAGGTAAAAATACCCTTCCTGTCCTTAAACATCGATCGACCGAATGGGTAGAAACACCTTTCCCGTCCATAGTGTGTTAAGAGCGGTACTATGACACGGTTATTAAAATTGCCTAACTTTGAAACTGGTATCACATAGATTGCCACCCTTTGCAATTTATATCAACGATAAATTTTACATGAATTAGTTTTGATATTGTGATATATTAGATATTTCATACCTTCCTTTCCAGTGATTTATTTCTTTAATTTGGCTTGACTCTCTCCTTTAAATAGTATTCGTCTCCATATTATTAATATTATTTTAGAAGGAACACATAGCGCAGTTGGCTGAAGAAAATTCTGCATTTACGGGGAGTAAAGAACCTAAAAGGAAGAAAGGCGCATTACCTCCAGTCTTTGCGTTGAACCCTCAACCCGGTACAAGTTCCACTGCGGTAACGTCTCCCGAAAAGAAGGCCATGGAGAAAGCTTCCCCTCTTATTCAAATGCTTAGTGAAAAAATTAAGAAGAATGCTGAGAAAGAACAATATATGGACTTGGATGATACAGTTGACCTTACATAACCTACAAACTATGATATTATAAAATAATAAGTTTTATTGAACTATGAGTAATGATGAAATAATAAAATAAGATTGAATCTTGAAATAATAAAAATGTACAATATCATTCATCTCATTTTTTAATTTATATTTGATTGGTTTTGCATTAAATCTATTATCAAAAATAAAATGTTTTATTTTAGTTCTATATTTCTTCACAAGATGGCAGTATATTGAGCTTAAGGTGAGATTGTTGTTGAGAATATAGTTGCTGTTTTATAAGATTACTAGCATTGTCTTTTTTAAAGTATAGAATAAAGAACTATATAAATAAATAAGTTAAAGCATAGTTCCAAGAACGGGAGGTGGAATTTTAGTATCAAGTAAAGAAGACAGCTAGACGCACTAGCAAGTCGATCGGTAGCCTGGAGAGGAAGATCCCTACACGATGGACCGATAAAGTTAAGGCAGCAGCAGGCATCTCGGTGGTTGGAGCGCTACGTGCAGTGCAGTCAAGGGATAACTAGAGAAGAGTCATTGCTTCTACAAGGGTCACACAACCCTCAGTAATGATGGATAAAACGGAGAAGGAAAGAAGATCCCTTTTTCAGTGATAAGAGATATTTTTCACTTATTATTTTTTCCTATTTACAAATACGAAATAAATAACTTGACGCGTGATTTTTTTCTCTGGAAATTCACCAAACTCGTCCGGGTATTGTTGGACCAGCTCTGCTTTAAGGTCTGTTATCGTTTGCGCTAAGAAGCAGCCTTTTTAAAATGAAAATTTGGATTATAAGTCACTTAAAATACTTTAAACATAAAGAGTAAATCCACTCACGAGTAGGCATAGGCTATGAAACTTAAAAAAATTGAAGCCTGAGTAGGGTCATGATAAGCGGTGTTGCATAAGCCTTAGCCAGATTTCATAATCACTTGGACGTTAGGTAATTTAAAAAAATGGGAAGAACGCACCGGGCGTCATTTTGAGACCTATGGAGATAACGATCTGAATATTGAAAAACGATGTGCTTTTTAGTGTTATATGCAGCTCGGCTGTCCAAATTTAAAACACAGTAAGGTACATTTTTTTGTCGTACGTTTTTTTGCATTTATGGACTAAGTAGACTCTACTTAGTCCAAAAATGCAAAAAAAACGTACTACCAAAAAATATCCCTTACTGTGTTTTAAATTTGGACAGCCGAGCAGCTGTCTAGTTCACAAATCGTTCACTCCTTTCAACAACGTCTTATTTCAAAAATCGTCAATTTTCTGTTGTGCATGTTTTCGGATTGCCCAGAAAATGTACAGCAAAAGTGAAATATTTTTAACTTAATAATTCCCGCTACAGGGCAGAAAGTGTTATTTTTGCATTTTGAAGAAAATGTATTGTTTGATTATTTTTTTAAATATACTAAATATTTTTCAAAAGGAGATAAAAGCTTCGTGAGCGAAATGTCAAATATGATTGACGTACTACGCCATTTGCAAAAATTATAGCATCTTTCAATGGTGAAAAATTTTGTGCCATCCTATTTATATTTATGTATATTAATATCGATTTTCGAATAGTTTAGATCACGTCTCGTGCTTAATAAATTAAAATGGCTGGTGCATAGTTATAATAATATTCATGTAGCCTGCATTATTAAATTATACAAGGTTTATGACCCTCGAGCCGATGTGTGTTGCAAAGATAATTAAAATAAGACAACGGCTAATAAACGTGATATGTGGCCGCATTTAATGAGGAGATATGATGATGGCAAGGACATTAAGGAGGCATTAAGAACTCGCAATAGCTCGGCGACAAACTGCATTCACGATGCACGCAGATCGCGCAGTTACTAGATTTGATCGTATGCCAAAACGCAAATGACACTCGAACAATTACGCTATCACAATGAGAGGCAGCACAGAGCATAACAGTTAATTTCCACACTGTGCAGCATGCTCTATTTAACAACAAATGATCCATGCTTGAGATGCAAACGTAATTTCACACATTGAACTACCCAGCCGTTAGAGAAAGTGTTGGCAATTCGAATAGTTATTGTTTTATGCATAATGAATCTACTATACCTACTTCTTACCGACAACGCGTCGAATGTGTTAGATCATAGGTTCCCAAAGTTGACTGGATTCCCACCCATCTACGAAAAATTTCCAATCTTGGGACCCACCTCTTAGCTGTCTTTGAAAAAGGAGGGAATAAATAGCCGCATAAAATAACAAATTTATCACTTCCTATTTTTTTTTAAATTCACGTATACAGTGGCGAGGGCCACGACCAGTGGGTCGCGACCCATAGTTTGTGAAATCATGTGTTAGATATATTGCGTAATGACCAGGCGTTAGTGTAAATACGATGGAACTCTACATTCGTCAAAATTAAGGCCCAATATACGATAAATCGTAACTTAATTTTCATTAAAGTCAGGTAACATTTAAGGAACATGAATTTTTTGGTTAAAAATACAGTTTTGGTATTGAAAAAATACGTTTTTCTCCGAAATAAATCTATGGGTTTGAAAATAAAAAGGTTGTTGAAAGGTAAGGAGTTAATTTTTTTAAATATTCTTTCTATATAGATTCTAAAAAAATAATTTCCAGCATCCGAGAAATGGATGTTTGCGAGTTAATTATTTTACACGCAATTCTTCAAGAGAAAAATCATCAGATATTCTTCCGAAAATGTGACATTTGTTACGAAATTCCACCCATCACTTATACAAGCGGCGTGATGGTTAGTCAGTTAGCTTATTAGAAATGTGATATCATGTTATGATTTTATTGATAATTCAGCATAAATGAGGGAGTGTGTTAACAATATGAATCTCTGAGCATGAACATATTTTCTGAACACAGATTTAGACACGCTTAAAATATTTTGAGTATTAAGTGTTCATAACTTAAATGTCGACTGAGACAAGTAAAAGAATAATGATATTGGTAATTTTATTATTAGGTGTAAATAACATACAGACCTACCACTCTGACTTAATTTAATTTTTATTGGTAGTTTAAAAAAAATTTAAAGAGGAATATTTGTGTTTTTATTATTTACACAAATATTTCAATTTCATACTATTTCTATGAGTCTAAGCGGCTCATTTTTAGAAAAAGATATCAAATTGTGGTAGAGTGGGTTCGAACCGAGAAACTCTGACTTAAGAGTCCGCGACACTAACCAGGGGACCATAACCCGACAAGTTGTTTTGTTTTGTACGAATATATCTCGACTAATTAAACTTGCGTATTTCGTTTTCAATGTCAGCATTTATGTAAGTTTTACACATTATAATTAGTATCTACACGTAACATAAAAAAACTATAATTGTTTAAGCAAATTTTATGAAACGAAGGACACAATTTATTCACGCTTATATCGCGATTACACTACATCAACTCTGATACCACGATTCGTATCAATTAATTTAATAATTACCCCTGTAACGCTTACGATGAAAACTGAAAACAAAACTTTATAATTACCTAAAGATATTCGTGCCGATGTAGGCAGATATAAACTACAATACAAACAAAATGCGATACATATACATTAATAAGTCATGTAAAGCCACAATTTATTACGACTCTGATATTAACGACTTAAAAAAACTCTTGTACAATATAATTACTTTATAATGGCGATTTGTATAATGAGATTTTGCACTGGTGTTATTTGCCTACATGTGTTTATTTTAACCTTGTATTTGATTAATTTAACTACACACTTATTTATATCTTATCGGTATGTAGCGATAAACCTATTTTATAAATTACTTCATAACGACATTTTTGAACAATTAAATACGTACTCAAATTTATAAGTGTATTTAAACAAGTGAAAGTAAGACACCTCATTTTTTGCTGCATTATATAATATAAAATAAATAATATTTATAAACATATATTTTTTTTTAAACTTAGTAATTAAGTAGGTAAGAAATAACTGTTAGGAAACGCCTGAAATATTATGTTTATTTTCGATGTTTAATTTTTGTAATGGTCAGCGTGTTCGAGGTCCCGGGTTCGATTCCCAGGGTGGGATGAAAATGAATATAAGTGATTTTTTCTTCTTCTTTTTTACGAGCCCTCAGACCTCCACTGCTGGATATACGCCTCTTCTCCTTCTTTCCATTTACTCCGGTTGGTTGCTGCTTGCAGCCAGTTTTCCCCCCACAGCGACAATATCGTCAAACCATCTCTTTTGGGGTCTTCCAACACCTCTTTTGCTCTCCCAAGGTCTCCATCGTAGAATTCTTGGGGTCCATTTTGTGGGGTTCTGTCTCGCTATATGTCCTGCCCACTGCCATTTAAGTTTTGCCACGCGATCCATGATGTCCTCTACTTTGTTTTTTTTCCCGGTATATTCATTAGTGATTTAACATTCTAATATTTATTTAACCTTGTACTGGTCCCTGAGCCCAGAAGTGAAGCGCAGGGAAACGCCTGAAAACCTGATTTTTAATTTTTAGCAGCGTATGCTTTTACCAATTATTTTATTCACAACATTTTGAGTGTGTCCAAATACTTGCTCACTAATCTGGTTTTCTCCTCTTATGAGTTATTTTTACATTTTTGGTATCTCAACAAAGATAAAGAAGAATACGGATATTCCATATTCTTCTTCATCTATCTGGGCAAGTATTTGGACACACTCAAAATGTTAAGATCAAAAGATTTTTTATCCCTTAATTATTATAACTCTTCACATGTTTTTGCGGTTATGAATTGTTACTCGAAAGTATAATTAAAACACATTATTAAATAATATAGCATGTGTGAAATCCACATAACCGCAAGTCGATTAAAGTGCGCTTATAATCGTTTTTTTAATGAATCGATGCATGGCCGTTTCAATGAATACATAATTATTTATGACAATGATATTTATCATTAAAAATATTAAGTACCAAGCGCATACAAATTCCTTGTTTATCACACAAATCAGATCTTTGGATGGACGCAGTGTTTTTTTTTATATTCATAAACTTGTTTCGCCCATACGGACAAGGCAGCGCACACTGTATAGGTAGTCCACGCACTGATTACGGCTACTGTATCGGTTGGTGGTTGATTAACAAAATTAAAACGCCCCGACACAAAAAAAGCTGTTTCCAATCAGAAGCAACCGAGTCAGATGAGAAATTTAGGGGTGTGCCAATCGGAACATGACGTCACATACTGACTTGATAGTTGACAGGATAGTTTTAAGTTTATCTAAATAAAATAAAAATGTATAGCAATAGTTCGTGATACTTCTATTCTAAAGATTTTTCAGCAGTGAAGAGAATAGATCTAGGAGAAATGTATGAGAAACACCTTGTGAGAATCAAACCCATGTCGCCTTTTTGTATTATACTAAAATTATAGCCTTGCTTTAAAAGATTAATGATTTATTAAATAAAATTTCCTGGCATGTAAAATATTTTTAATATATCTATGAAAAAAGATAAAATAAAACAGTTGCATAACCCATGATATAAAAACGATTGTAGGTACTCATACCTACATTTAAATATGTAATTTCCGTCCCGGTTAGGCAAATAGTATTCATCAAAACCCCCTTTTGTCCATGGATAAATTGAATAAATCTTTTTTTTAAACATGAAATTAAAATTGGATGACATAAAATCAGACACAAACAAATACTTGTCCACAAATCTGGGTTTTCTCCACTCAGAAGTTATTTTTTTTACATTTTTTTGACATCTCAACATAGACGAAGAAGAATATTGAAGTCTGGTTGTTTACAGGGATTTTGATCTGTAACAGGCTGGTTAAGTGATCACCTTACACGTGTGCAACATTCACCATTCTACCCATGAATGACAATCGCACTACTCGATTTTATGGAACTCCTACATATGCATATTATTAATCTAATGACGGTGTACATATGAGTTCACAAGAGCCATCTATGTTATTTTGAGAAAGCTTATATTTAACAAATGCCTTTTTATTTCGATGAATAAAGATCCTAATCGGATTATTTTACATACTGTGAAACACCTAAAACATAATTTTCTATTTTTTATGCAGCTTATAATCTGACCAGATTTTTGTGTAACATTACAATATTAAATATCATATTGGAAAAAAAATACATATTTCCAATTGAGTATAATTTTTTTTAGAGGTTGTTAGTTACTTTTCACAATTTTTGAATGATCAATTCGTAAACAGGATCAAATTGACAACCCTGATAAATATGAACGAAAATAATTACTGTTTTGCTTGTTCTTCTAAAAGTTACTAAATAAATTTACTTTCTTAGGTACCTAACCAAGGAGATCTTTATAAATTATGGCTTGACACCGGCGGCGGATTTCTTATTTTAATAATTATTATAATTGCTATTCACAGAAGCTGAGAAGAGACTCAATCAATAACGAAATACTCACAAATATTAAACTATTAATTATTTTATTTAAAAATAACGGTTGAAAACTAGCGTGCTATTTTCCTATGTTTTAATTTTTATTTTATTTTTATGTGTAAGTCTTGCAATCTTAAAAATAACTCTTAAGGTTTGAGGTTTTAATGTCACAAATGGACTTCAGTTTTATTTCATTAATTGATTCGGCAGTCACTTTGTGGTAAAATCTATCCATTTTGAATTTAAGTTTTACGTAGTAAATAAGACTATTTATTAAAAAAAAAATGTGATACGTGTTTTGATACATTCCGCATCCTTTTACGCATCACACACGGTATTTGAAAATAATGCGGTATACATCGAAATACTTGTCGAAATAGATTTTAAAAATAGTGGTATTTACTTTGCAGTTTTATTTCCCTGTTCAAAGGTTTTGATTGTTTGGATTTAAAATAAAAATATTATTTTATTTGATTTTACTAATTTATTGAATATAACCTCTAAAGACAATTAAGCAAGATATAAAAAGTACCTTTTTGCGAAGGGATGATTTTCTAAAGAAATTGAAGCAATATGGCCAATTAAGGGCAGAATGGTAAACATTACAAAGTGTTAAAAGGGATAACTTAAGCCAGCCTATGCAGTGTTATATGTGTTATGCATATGTTTTATACAACAGATAAGTTCGTTAGTTCAAAATAAAATATCTGATTTTTTCAAGTTAAAATAAAAATGTTAAATTCTTTATCTTTTCATTCAGTACCTAAATAAAAATGTAAAATGAAGAGCATTTTCATAAACATAAATTTTCTTTTTTTTCCTCTCATTTTTTTAAAACACTCACTCACTGCACGATTAACGTTTGGATTAGCGAGTTGGCACCGCAGAAAGATCATCTGAACATCTTTCTACTTTTTTTCAATTCTTGGTCAAATTAAGACGACAAAATGATACAATACGAGAAATGACAACGACATACGTTTATCAGTACGTTTTCTGGAGTCTCTTATTTACTGTAACGTTATAATACTTTTAATCACATGTCAACGAGTTATAGAACAAATGTTTGCTTGATAGTCGTTACTAGTTGGTTTATAGATATGAATTACAATGCAATGCAAATGGCGGAGTAAATGTATTTAAATCACTCGACAATATAAATTAGCCCCGATTTCGAGCGCTGAGCCTGCGGTGATATTTCCATTTCCTGCAATAAGGAGAAAAGGCAAATAAAAGCGATTTCCTATGGAATGTAACGACAAATGTAGATTGAAACAAATCTCTGAACCAATCTCTTTATTAACAAAATGAAGCAATAACATGTGCTCGAAGATACTATCAAAATACTAGAAAAATTGTGTCGATTAATCATTATATTTTACGTTCATACTTATATCTGTGCATGTGTAACATAATAATACAAAAATACAGGCGGACCTCGACTTTCGCACGTAATTTATTCCTGAAGATGTGTTCAAATGTAGAATGTTTAAAAAAGAGGGATGTGAAAAAACATACTAAAAAAAGTACTCAAAATTGAAAATCACAACACACCAAAAATGTCAAATATATTTACTTACGAAATTTGTGTTCGTTTTCTTTCGGAACATTTATAACGTATGTATATGTGTGTATAAATTATTCGCCTCCGTGGTGTAATGGTCAGCACGCTAAGCTGCCGTTCTGGGGGTCCCGGGTTTGATTTAAAGGGAGGGGGGATGTCAAATAAATATAAGTGAAATACAAAAATTACGATATTTATGATATTCATAATTTTGTTACGCAACTTTTGTCCGCCTCGTAGTGTAATGCTCAGCATGCTCGGCTACCGTTTTGGAGGTCTCAGATTCGATTTCCAAGGGGGGGGGGTTAAATAAAATACAGTGGTTTTTTCACTCCAATATTTATTCAATATTACCCAGGACTGGTATCTGAAGCGGAGGGATCAATTTTCCTTCATGTGTTAATGATCAAAGTAACACCATGTTTATATGATGCAAGGCCCTATGCACCATCGAGTGCTGATGAGGATTTGAAGAAGAAGAAGATAAATGATTGAATGTCCGCTTAATGGCTCAAAGTCCATCTTTGAGCCATTCGGCGGACACCTTATTGACATGAAATTTTCATATATATTTTTGAGATGCAATCTATGACAAATAATTATGAAGAATAAAATTTTACAGATCAATTTGTAAATTAATTCAAAAAAACAAAGCGACGACAAATCAAAATCTATCACAATATCTCGAAAGGATCTAGTATTTGATTTATGATAGTTTAAATCTCTCAAGATTTACATAGAATAAGTGTCTCGAGCTTACGACGCGACCTAATACGAAGGTAACACTTGGGCTTTATATTTTCGTGATTTGTATTCAAGCTTCCCTCAAAGTATTGGAGCCTCCCATATAATTATTATTAATTAATATTATTACATCATACAAAATATTATTTAAAAAATGTCGTTATGTGCTCCATAGCTTTATCCCGAGAACATTAAGTTTTAATTATTTAGTTCAGCAGCTTCCGTACCAATCAACAGAAACATCGTTGGAGTATTCCATTAACATATTTTATTCTACATTAATTAAATTTGAAATTACCAATTCACCAAGAAGCGACCATTGAGCCGCGAATGGCCTAGCGCAAGTACAAAGTATAAGCGCACGCCAAGTATTATGTACAGCTTTTGATAAACAACGTTGTGGTTAATAAATATTCCTCGGACACTCGAAATACCTTGTAATCAGGGATGCACTTGGGACTGTCAATGGGCGTCAACTTTTTATTCGAATATTTATTTTTATTTTTTAATTGAAATATTTATCTGTTAACTATACATAAATACATAATTATATTATATTTATACATTCAATTAAAAATTATAACAAGATTAATATATTTATTTGGCAGAGACCCACCAAGCCTTGTGTATCTTGTCAGTGGAATTATTTTAACATAAGTTTTTTATTGTTTTTAGCAATTTAAACATAATATTCACACAAAAAAATTAAAAATTAAAAATAATAACTTTTTCACAATTTTCAATTCATACTTAAATTAACACAACTGCACTAAAGAAAAAAATAATTTAACGAAAGAAAATAAAAATATTGCCACCTTACTTTATTTTTAATGGCACAATCCGCAAACCTAAACTATTTTTTTTTGCTGGGAAAATAATTAAAATATTTTTAAAATATACGAATATTACATAACAATATTTAAATCATAATAAAAAAATCATTTTCGCATTTATCTTTCAATTTATGTGACCTTATTCATAAATGTTAAGTGTGCGCTATTTTTACACGAATTTCTGGTAAAGACATGCTTAAATAATATTACACTATGAAATATAAAATGTATCTACTGGTCCACAGGATAAGACAATTTTACAATTATTAATTTGAATATTAGTTCTTTAACACCAGTTGATGGCAATTGCAACATTTTAATTCACCGATACAGCTCTGCTCCGAGCTCAGTAAGATTTTTAATTAAACTCTGACAAGAAAGATTTCACCTAATTGATCTGATCACTTGGCCGGTACATTGCCCCCGTACGCATAAGTGTAAATTAAAAACATATCTCGGCTCCATATCTTGTGGACACGGTTCATTACCATAAATAAATTAATTCCTCATTAGCATATATAATTATCGGGTTTCGTTCTTTACCTACCGTACGGTTAATTGTGTTCCTTGAGCGACTATCGATCGATTTAGAAACCTCTGTTTTCTTAAATAATATTATTCTTATTTTATTATTATATTATATACATAAATAAAAATACAAAAACAACATTGATTCTTTGATTGCAGCAGTGGGAAATAAACACATTAAAACCGATTAAAAAATAGATAAATATTACGAATCTTTTCAGTGACTATGATATTAGTATTTGTACGTAGGAATGCATTGATGAATTTTTAATATTATTTTGATCGAGTATTGTAGATTTTTTATAATTTTAATTGATATCAGATATATTTGAAAAAAAAAAACAGGGAAATAAAGCGCCACTATTTTTGTTTTTATTTTTATTTTTTTATAATACTATGATAAAACGAGTATCTTGGAACAAATGAAAAAAAAATATTTTGGATTATTTGGTGAAATCGTTAATTTTTTTTATTAAATTCACACACGAAAGAATAACCGGATATTTGAACCTTGTATCTTCCCTTTTCCATCTAGAAAATTTATTTTACAAAGCAAATAACTTGCAATCAGGAAAAAGGCGAAAAACCCCAAAGGAAACCACATCGCATTCGTTTACAATTAAAAAAAGATGAAATAAACTACCAGTTAATCCATTATTAATAGTCTTTACTTTTAATAATGGATTTATTTACTAAATAATCAAGAATCTATAAAAAAAAGGTTATGACATTCAGATATCATAAAAATGGTTTTTATATCAATAATTAATTTAATAATAGTATAGTTTAATATTAATAACTGTTTTGATTTTAGTGTGAATATCTATTTTTAACAATTTGACTACGTTTATCCATTCTTGATATCAGATGCAAAGCAATATAACGATATAAAAAGTGACATAACGAGAACGATATGCAGCTAATATGTTAATAATAGGCTCTATTTGCGTTTAAATTAATTGTAAAACGAATTTTCAAAAATTTACATTCATTCATTTGAGAGTTTAAGGACATAAAAATAAATGAAAAAATATATATTTCACGAACATAGATATATAATGAATATTTATATACAATTTATACTGATTGTTGATATTAGATTTGGAAATTTTTATTTTTTATTTTTTATTATTTAAAAAATTATATTTTATGCATAGAACCACGTTTGCTTATTGTGATAAATTGAATACAATGTGTTTAAAACTATTTTCAAAAAACAGAGAAGCTTTAAAAAATTGTCATGTATATAATAAACTGTATGTTATTCAATAAAATTATTTATTTATAATGTATAAAGCCCTTGAGGCTTAACTAAAAATGTTACTGAGCTTAAATATCTGCTAAAATTAAAGAATATTAAGATTATAAAATAGTTTTGTTCAAAATTAAGAAAATAAACAGTAGTTAAAGGTCTTCACTATTTAAAAAATAATCTTTCTTTAAAAATATTGAATTTGTTAAACAATGATAAGCAGATAAATCGAAACACTAATAATAAATATGTACGAATAAGTTTATATCCTTTAACAATCAGTAATTTGGTTTATTGGACCATATCAGTTTGGCGATTGCCTATAAATGATAAAAAGGATACTGATGATTTTCATTAGATTCGTTGATACGATTGAAACATTTATTAAAATATATCTACTCGGATAAAAGCGAGCACTTTGTTTTATGAAATTGGTCTCAGCAGATGAGTGCGCGTATTGCAATTGTCAATTTTTGGTTAAGTTAATTATTTATAAAATTCTGTTTTTCGCTCTGTGATGTTGGAAAACTACAATGAAATCTGCGGCCGTTTATTTTTCCATTTCACTTCTGCGGTCAGACGAGGGGAATGTGGCGGACTAGTGGTGGGTGGGGGCCGGGGGAGGAGACAGGAAAATTTTTCATAAATTTTCACGTTACATTTTTTTCCACCCGACAGATGTCGTTAGGGATGCTGCGCTGTATTCCTGCAACGCTTTGTTCGTCATACTTTTGCTGATTTAATATCTCCCCTTTTGTGAAACAGCACACATGAAAAATACTCGTTTGACTTTACAATCAACTTTAAATTACAAATCAATACTTTCCTTTTATATCGACTGTCAAAAACTAGAACGCTATAAATGAAAATTTTATATCAAGCATAGATAATTATCGTAAAATATTGTAAAATACGTAAATAGAGGTTTAAGTACCTTAAACTGCAAAATAAAGGAATGGGTAAACGATCTACGGAAATTGTAAATATTTTTTAATTTTAATATTTTTTTTCGAACTTTCTTGTGTGTGTTTAAAAAAATACCCACAAGAAAATTTGGAAAAAAATATTAAAATCAAAAAATATTTACAATTTCCGTAGATCATTTACTCATTTCTTTAAGATGAAAAAAGGTAAAAACATGAAAAAAGCGTATGTAAAAAGAACTCCAACGACAAGACACGCAATGTGGCTTGGTGGATATCTGCAAAAAAAAGTTAATTATGTGTACGAATTTTTACATGAATGTATGTGCATATATGTTTTTATATTCCTTACAAATAAATGTTTCAATAAAAGAAGAATATATAAATTTTGGGATCAAAAATTAAAGTTATCATAATAAGGTCAAATCCCACAGTTAAGGTAACCAAACAAATCATATTTTTATTTTTGAAAATGTGTTCTTAAGCTATTTTACAATGGCATAAAAACTGTATTCAAATTTCAACATCCGTTAAAAAATAAGGACAAATGAATTTTCATACATTTGTAGATTTATTTATCACGAATTTAATTTCTAGACTGGATGATTCAGTTTTGGTTTCTGCTTGCTTACAATATAATTATCGATCACGTGTATCATAAATCAATATGTTAAATATAGTGGCGAATAACAAAGTTCACTTTATTTGTTAAGTTTGTTGAACGAAAAACAACATTAACATAACCGGCAAACAATAGAAGTTTTTTCCCGGTTTGCCGATCGTCGGAAGGAGTTAACAAGAAACGAGATATAAACTATACTAAAACATTAAATATTTTTCTGTGAATGGAGCAATAGTATTGAAAAAATATGCTTTATATTGTTTGGTCCTTGAAGTCAATAATTTGATTCAGATCTAAAATCTTAATTCAGATTCTCTAAATATAACTTTTAAAATATTATCATAATATTTATGTTCAATAAAAGATATTCTGCAGTTAAAAGTTGAAGAATTGGGACGTAAGGTCTCTGCTAAATAAAAGCTTTTTTTTTTTCCAACATAAACGGCTGTTGTAAACTTACAATATACACTGTGTCATGTGATTGATGAATATATCTAGGAGTTCCAAAAATTTAGCAGTATGGTTGTCAATCATAAGTAGAATGGTGAATGTTGCACGTTGCAGTGATCATTTAACCAGCTTGTTATAGTTTTGTAAGCCTTGTGAATATCGAGACCTCCATATTCTTCTTCATCGTTTTTGAGATGTCAAAAAAGGGACGTTAGTTTGTGAGTACAAAATATATGTAGATGCTTTTGTTTAGGACACAAAATGCCAAACCCTCTTCTAGTGGAACGGAAGGTCAACTGTACAGCTTCTCTTGAGGAGTTCGATGTGGTTTTCTCCTAATAATGAGCAAATGCTGAGAAGTTACTGATTGGTACACACGTAATTACCCCTCGGGTTTCCAACACAGGATTAAAACGCTCTTTCTTTTAGTTAGAAGAAACAAAATCCAGTAAATGATCTATAAACCTTGATAATAATAAGGAAGGGAAATGATAAATGCAACTCCCGTCTACATACAATAGAAACATCGAAAGTGAGTACTTAAATTAAAATTGGTTCGTGTAATTTTTAATAAATATCAATATGTATATCTTGCCCAGATCAGACATCTCTTTACCCAACTCTCATTAGTAGTTAAAATTATTCATCGTTTTGATTGACGTGTCACCACTTTTCACTTAAACATAACAGTATGAAAATGATATATTCAGAATTGCCGATTCCACGACATTGCCTGAATAATTAGTGCAATTGGCTGTGAAAGCCTTTTAGTGTTATGGACTTAACTGCACTTAACCATATTTACTCCGGTCAATATAATGATGCAAATGAGAAACTGTTGATTCGTTGTTGGTGATGTATTTCCATTTTCGAAACTTCAAACGTTTAATGAAAACTTTGGAAGATGCATTTAAATTATGTTTTTGAATTTATATATATATATATATATATATATATATATATATATATATATATATATATAATATATATATATATATATATATATATATATATATATATATATATATATATATATATATATATATATATATATATATATATGTAATAAAATAACTAGGTTTATACCTATACATTTTATTAAGTACCTACTTACAAATAGTACCTACATAAAATACCACCAGATGTCGCATGCGTCGCTCAGAATAAAACAAAAGACTTCCGATAGTATTATTAATTGTCAGAATCAAATAGATATAAAAATTATTGTAAAGATTAATTAAGAATAAACTTTTATTGTCGTTTCTTTAATTACAAAGCAACACATTGTTTATTTTATTATTATACACCCACTTTACATATTATTTACACTTAATTTTCTAAAAGGAAAATATTACCACGTTATAAAACGACAATTTTGTTAATCAAAAATGAAGAAACAAAATTTAAAAAAAATAAAATCAAACCTTTATCATATCACTAAACTTATACCAGTCCCTTCACTACAAGAAGATGATCCGGAGGACGAGTGAAAATTTTACTATGAATTTTCATCCCCAAGGGGGGAGATGTAATAAAATAACTAGGTATCTACCTATACATTTTATTAAGTACCTACTTACAAATAGTACCTACATAAAATACCACCAGATGTCGCATGCGTCGCTCAGAATAAAACAAAAGACTTCCGATAATATTATTAACTGTCAGAATCAAATAGATATAAAAATTATTGTAAAGATTAATTAAGAATAAACTTTTATTGTCGTTTCTTTAATTACAAAGCAACACATTGTTTATTTTATTATTATACACCCACTTTACATATTATTTACACTTAATTTTCTAAAAGGAAAATATTACCACGTTATATATATATATATATATATATATATATATATATATATATATATATATATATATATATATATATATATATATAAATATATATATATATATATATATATATATACATATATATATATATATATATATATATATATATATATATATATATATATATATATATATATATATATATATATACATATATATATATTATATATATATATATATATATATATATATATATATATATATATATATATATATATATATATATATATATATATATATATGTATATATATATATATATATATATATATATATATATATATATATATATACATATATATATATATATATATATAAATAAATATATATATATTTATATATATATAAATATATATATATATATATATATATATATATATATATATATATATATATATATATATATATATATATATATATATATATATATATATATATATATATATATATATATATATATATATATATATATATATATATATATATATATATATATATATATATATATATATATATATATATATATATATATATATATATATATATATATATATATACATATACCTATATGGTCCCTGAAGTACAGAATTGATCACCTTGCCTTCGTATAAGTATCCATCAAGATACCACTACGTCGATATGATGCAGTGCCCTATGCACCATTGGGTGCGGACAAGGATCAGAAGAAAAACTTTGAAAAATATGAGTTTTGATTTTATGGTACTCATATGTCAATATATAACATCAAACGAATGTTGTTCAATCATAAGTGTCACGTTATTACGAACATTTTAATATCAATTCGAAAAATAACCGGACTAAACCACTCGTAATAATAGGATGAATAACGGTGAATTATTAACAGGGTATTAATTTGTACACCACTTCCCTTGACAAACTTTTGGTGTTTTGTCAATATTCATGGTCGGATATTATTCGCATCATCGTATTGTGACGTTGTGATCCATTCACCCCCGCGCTGTGGTCACGCAAGTACGAAGAGTAGTAGGTGGTTGTAACTAACTGTACGTTAGGGTGGGCCGATGACGATTTTTGCGAATTCAACGATGAAAGGGGTCTAAAAAGTTGCATTTTGGATTGCACATAACGAAAAAATATTTAAAAAAATACTACATACTACTTTTGGCCCTCAACCAAAGCTCAAAGTTTTCGGAAAACCCATTTTTTCTCGCTTTACCAGCTGTCATTTCGTATTTTAGTAATATAGACAATCCAATTAAATGTTAAAAATATGTTATTTACTCTATTCAATAAGCATATAAGGGCATGATTTGCACTTTACGTTGTTATAAATAGTAACGTTGTTTTAGTAACTCATTGTTTCCATCAGTATTCGGCCGGCGCGCTGCGCTCAAAGAGATCGGAGATCTTTTTAGACCCATTTGTTTTTGATATCTAAATATTTTCTTCACACATCAACGGCCCACTCTACTGTACGTGAAGGCACATAGAAATGTTAGAACGGTACAAATCACACTAAAATATTGTCTTACTTATATTTTATACCATAGTTTTTTTAAAAATTCTAGTGTAAAATAATATGAATAATATGAAAGGTCTATAATGCTAAAAGCTGACTATGTTGTTTTATTAATTGACATGCAGTTCCACTAAGAAATGACACTGCAAAACTTAAATTTAATTGAATGTAAAATAACTTACAATCTTAATTTTTTTTATAAAACAAACTAACGAAGAGAAATTGAAAACAATTTTCGCCTCTTCCACATTCATGCATCTCCTCATACATATTCGCCGATTATTCTGAATTCTGACCTTACTACTTTCAAGTTTTTGAAACGCTTGATTCTGCAAAGTTTTCCTCAGTCTTCTTCTGCTTCTATTCACATCCGCCTCATAAATTTGTTTAACTATCCTTTCTTCACTCATTCGATTCACACGCTCAAACCATCTTAACACATTTTTCTAAATTTTATTGACAATGCTTATCTCAGTCTTGCATTATTTCATTATATCACCATTCGAACATCATGAAACGTTTTGCCGCACATTCGCCTCCGAGAACACATTTTGACTTTTTTTCATTCTTCTTTTGCCAACTCTATGGTTCACTTCTATACATGAAGGTTGGAACCAGGACTCCGTTGTGTACTGCCAGTTTAGCATATAGATTTGATAGATAATATTATATATATTGTATATTAATTCGCACATATTGCGTTCATTTTCTTTTCACATATCGCTCACTCCTTTCAATAACGTCATAAATCAATGAACTTGATTTTTCAGGAGAACGTTTTTAAAGTTTAAAAATATAACACAATGTATTAAAAATAAATACTAAGCCACTTATTGAACTTTTTACTGTGCAACAGATCTTTTTAGGTATAAACTGAATGTTTTTTCTCCATTTGAAAAATATTTAGGATATTAAAAAAAATAATTAAACAATACCTTTTCTTCAAAATGTAAAAACACCATTTTATGCCCTGTACCGGGTAAATATTAAGTTAAAAATATGCCTCTTTTGCTGGGATGCAGTACATTTTCTGGGCATTCCAAAAACACGCACAACTGAAAATTTACGATTTTTGATTTATGACGCTTTTGAAAGGAGTGATCGATATCTATTTGATATTATGTAAAAGCTCCGAAAAAAGCTAGCTTTAATTTCGTGAGAAAGTGTTTATGACGTTTTTGATGTGTTGTGCCTTCTCAGAGTATCATGCTCGAAATCTCAGGTTCGGGCGCGACGGGATCATTGTCCGGCGGGTAAGTTTGTGAGTAGCCTAAGTTTATCGCCCTGCGAAGCAATGAGAGCTTCCGTTTTTCCATTGGTAACGCAAGTGCGTTATAAATTACCGATGGAAATTATTAATACTAACTCCTTGGTAGTTCTTTAACAAAGCAATACAACACACGTTCACAGTGTAAAGTATTTATTGTTAAACTTCCCTCTTGTACAACATAACTTGAGGTGGATTTATGGCGGCTGGATATCTGCAGTAGATTGGCATGAAGTTACGGCTACCGCAATCGATAATTTTCTACCGATTGGACTGTATAACTTATACAAATAATGCACATATAAATGCATTTAATGATGTTTGTTTTCTTAAAACAAGATGTGTATATGTGTAGGTAAAACAAATACATAAATATGAATCAGTTCTGTATGTTCACTAGTAATTTTAAATGATATACAATAGATTTTTTTATATATCATAAATAGCGTTGTGTGTTTTCACAGAAACTGTTTTCTTTAAAACGTTCATATGTGTGGATAAAAACAAAGACATAAATATGAATCCATTTTGCATTTTTACTATAAATTTAAAATGAAATAAAATAGTTTTTTGAAAAAAAATTGTGTTCTGTGTTTTTACAGTAAATGCTTTCTTTAAAACCAAATTCATCTGGTATATATGAAGGTAAAAATAAATACATTTATATGAATGAAATTTAAAATAAAAACAAAGTTTATATATTTTTTTTATACATCAAAAACAGCGTTTTAGGTTTTCACAGCAAATGTTTTCTTTATAACAATATGTATCTGGTATATATGTAGGTAAAAAAACAAGAATATAAGTTTTCGCTAGTAATTTAAAATTAAATACAAAATAAAAAGTTTCATTTTGTTCAAAAAATAGCGATTTTCAAACAAATAATTTTTACAAAGCGAATCTTCAACATTATCAAAATCTTCCAAACACATCCACGTTAAGTCGCATTGCGCTTCAGGTACCAGTTAAGGGTATTATTAAATAAAGTTTACAGTAAAAAAATACACTTGTATTTATTTCGACCCTTCTGGGAATTGATGCCGGGGCCTCCAGTATGGTAGCCGAAAGAGCAGACCACTACGCTACGGAGGGTAGCAATATCTGACCACTAAATTAATTACTTGTCAAAAGGTAAAAAACTTGACAAATTACACTAGTTTTGTTTCCGTTAGTTGTGTTGTCATTTAGTTTATTTAGTATCAATAAAAAAATAGCTTACGAATGTTAGTATTTATTTTTACAGACAAAAAAGTTTTTAAAAGAAAAATTTGTTTGTATAATTTAAAAAATATTTAAAAAATATAATAATATGTTAAATAAATATTCTTTACTTAATTCCCTTATTTTAACAGTCGTCATAACGAAATTTCTCATCGGCGGACTCATATTAGCATACGCCCATCATGTTTCCCATTCGGAAATCGAAGAAACAAATCGTTTTGTCAATCACAATTCTTTCCCTAACCTCATTATGCTACTCCAAATTAACATCCGATACATTTTTTCCATCGCATTCGAAGCAAATCGATCCTTAAGCCCTTCGCCTTACCGGAGGCTTTCGCTTGCGGATTTAGAGCTTTCTGGGAGGTCCGTATGTGTGCTTCGTGTTCTAGAGTCCAATTAGCAAATACCGAGGGTCAGAATCGGAGAATGAAAATGCATTAAAATGTATATCGGAACAAATGAGAGGATGCAGAAATAAATACATGAATAAGATGTTTTCTTTTTGCATACATTATAGGACTCACTTTCTGTATAATCAAATCAGTGACATATTTACATATTTGAAAATATAAAAATATTGGTAATTCTATCAAATTATGACTGTTTAAAAGTTATTATAATTTTGAGTTTAAAATGCAAGGGTCCCAAATTATTTTTTGCGAACATTTTTTATATAATTATCATTATGGATGATATACCAATGTATATATATATATATATATATATATATATATATATATATATATATATATATATATATATATATATATATATATATATATATATACATAAATATATATATTTATATATATATATATATATATATATATATATATATATATATATATATATATATATATATATATATATATATATATATATATATTTATATATGTATTTATATATATATATATATATATATATATATATATATATATATATATATATATATATATATATATATATATATATCATATGGCTGGCTTAATAGATTACTGCATACACTTATGCAATGTTCACTTTTTTATTTCTTTAAATAAAATGTTTTGCATTTATTTTTAAAATCGGTCAAAATTCCTATCATCACAATTACATAAAGTGATCACGAAAGTACTGGGATGCTTAGACAATAGACATCCATCTTTCTTCGTTTGAAAACGATAGATGCTTCCTCTCAATTCGAGACACCTTTACGGTGTTTATATAATGCGGTATTAAGCCAGCTAAAATAACTCATCGTACTCTAAATAACGTCACTTTATTTTTATAAGTAAACTTAATATAGCCATTTGTGATTTTTATTCAAATATCTGTATTTAATAAGTTTTCAAATAGGACTAATTGAATACATTTGAAGACAGTTAATTAAAATATGGTAATCGTTTAAAATATTTAGCAGAAATAACTCTAAAGCAGTATCTTCGTGACAGGGTAAATAGAGTAGTTGAAATTTTGAACGTTTCAAATTTATCCATAAAATTAAAATATCAATGCGAGATACCAAATAAAAAAAAAACAGGTTAAGCGAATGTATGGGATATGCCTACCCGCATATTTGAATAAATTACTTACTATCACACCCCTTTCCCGTAGAGGTAGGCAGAGAATATAGAACGCCACACTTTGTCTTTGCAATGTTTTCGAGTATTTAACGTGTTTTTTGATTTGTTGCTTTGATTTTTTTTTAAATCAACATTTCATTCAAATACTTGTGAATTTTATATGCTCTTTATTTCTTTTCCATTTCAACAGATGGAGCTGCAGGAAAATGAAGCCGGGTACAATTAGTTATCATAAATAAAGCTTAATTTGTAATGGGTAGTATAAAAGGTATCCAAAATTACTTACACGATCAATATTTGGCTATTATTGTACTCAGCACATATAAAAAACCTTTTGTTCATCAGTAAACCAGATATTGATTCTTTTCTTTTTTTTTCAAATATGTTAATTGAAAAATAAAAATAAAAATCCATAAACTTTTGACTTTGTTTATGAGAACTTGGATATTAAAAAAAAAACCTAGATTAAAAACAGATAGGTAGTTACTTGGATTGACTGTGACGTAATAACAACAAACAAATTTAATTGAATTGATTTGTAGAAAAGTGTCGTGTTGTCGTTTAAGTACAAAAAAGTTTTATAAAGATATTATTTTATAAAAATAAAAATAAAGCCTATGGTAAAATCGTTTTTTTTTATTTTTGAAATGATGCCTTTAAGTGCAGCCCTGTGTTCATTTACTTCGATACACAGAAGCGAATATGTCTACTTAATAACGAATAATTACCGTTCAACTCCGGTCTTGCTTGTTTTCATATTTACCTCGTATACACCACTGGTGGTAGGCCATACAAGTTTCTCCCTTCACCTTTTCATCTATAGGTATAGAATAGACGGGAAACTTAGTGCTCTAACTCAAACAAATGATGCGTGATACTAAACTCCAAAGGAAATATAAATACATATACATATTGATAACAATCCTTCAAGGTTTTTGACCCATTTAAGATTTAAGAGGACTATTTTTTAACATTATTTTTTGACATCTCAACATAGGTGAAGAAGAACATAGATGTCTAGGCATTTACAGGGCTTATGACCGTCAATTCACCATATCTACACATAATTCACAACCAGACTACTCAATTTCTTTTTCTTCAATTATGGGTAGAATTGGTGTATGACAAATGTGCAGAGTGATCATAGGCTTGCTTAAGACCAAATTCTGATTGGAGATAATCCTGATTTGTGAAAAAGTATTCGGACATACTCAAAATGTTGTTCTATTTTAAATACAAAACGATATACAGGGTCATTCATTTCGTAGTTTTAAGCTGAAAGTGCTGGCATTGGACGCCTGTTAAACTCAACTGTCATATAATATTAGTGGTAGAAGTGTTATAATATTAGTTAAATGTTTGCCATTAACGATAATGGATCGTTCAACAAACAAACAATGAGCTGAAATTATTAAAACTTACAAAGTAGTTAGAAGTAGTACTTACATAAAACATACAAAAAAATTATTAATAAAATTATAGAACAAGCATAATATAAGTATTCAAAGATGCGCCTCATATCAATGTTAAAATAAAAAAATAAATGTAAAAGTACGTTGCGTGTAATTTTTATTCACAGAAAAGGAATTTGAAGATTTTCATACTTTTCAATCCCTCATGAAACTGAATAAAACATGTATGAAACGCGCTAAAGAGCTTAACGCAGGGGTGGATCACGGTTATGTACAATTTATTGGGATCACTACAGCTCCCAAGGGTGTACTTAAAATAATTTTATTTTTCTTGCCCTTCGAGATTCATTCAAGATCATTATACGAAATGATCCGTTTCGATATTCTAAAAGCGCTCATACTAAAAAGGTGTATTTCAGGTGAAACACAGCATTTGTATCGCTATTTGATACCACATTTTAAATAAAATTTTTTGATGTATTTACTGAAAGAAATATTCGTTTACAGTTTTGTTATTATTATATTATTTTATTAAAAAGGGAAATAATTATGTTTTTGTTATTTACAAGAATATTTCGATTTCATACTATTTCTGTGAGCCTAAGCGCCTCATTATTAGAAATATGTAGGTATCTAATTGTGGTAGACTAAGTTCGAGCCGAGAAACTTGAGGTCCCAAATTCGATTACCAAGGGGGGGGTGAAAATTCATATTAGTAATTTTACATTGTAATATTAATTTAATATTACCCTGAACTAGTCCCTGAAGGGCAGAAGTGATCACCTTGCCTTCATGTAAGTTACAATCAAGATAATACTGCATCGGTATGATGCAGTGCCCTATGCACCATTGGGAGAGGATATATGTTAGATGAATAATATTGTGTACTATATATGGTATTATCTGTTTATTTTTTTACAGTAAAAAAAAATACCCCAATGAGCTTTAAACAATATGTATTTATATTATTTTTTTATACATTTTTTAACATACCTGTTATTTAATGAACCACGTATTTCAGCAAACACAGTAAGTGAATAACCAGCACAGCTACCTATTTTAATGGTTTGTCGGCATACAGGATAGAAAAATCTGGAAAGAATCTCTAAATGATACATCACATATGTATATCCATATGAAATAATAGTTAATATTTCTTAATATTCATAATGCCAGAGAAATACACATGAAAGAAGCATTTTTAACCGATATTTTAAATATACATATTTTTGCTTACATATTATATTATTTCGAGATATATGTAATGGATAACGAGAGAATGACTAAGAAAATATATGTGGCGAATGTGAGAGGGAAAACAGAACGAGGACGACCAAAAAAGACTTGGCAAGATCAGATCAATCAGAACCTAAAATCTGTCGGTGTCAAAAGTCTGCATAATCGGAGGGCATGTATGACTAGATGTATGGATGTGAAGGAGGCAAGGAGTGTATGTCAGGACAGAAGAGTGTGGCGTTCCATCCTCTCTGCCTACCCCTGCGGTTAAACGGCGTGATGGTAGTAGTAGTAGTAGTAGTAGTAGAAGTAGTAGTAGTGGATATGTGTAATGAATGTCAGAAAATATCACTCAAGCCAACAAATTTATTATTTTTATCAGTTAGTATCTGAACCCTTAGTCCTGTTGGTTTTCTACGCCATGGCATTGGTCGAGATATATTTATTTGACCAAAATAGGTTTAAAATAATACGAGAATTGAATATTTACAGGAAAATTATTTCGAAAGCTTAAAGAACAATTAAAATCCCTTATAAATTATACTGGACGAGAATAAATGAATGTTATACGGGTAAAAATAATGATGTCACTTAATGAATGTAAAAATATCGCTCGTTATATAAAGGGTAAAGAAACAGCTAAAGGGTGAGTGGACGGGGTTGATTCTGATTATTAACGATTGTTTCGTTCCTGTAGTGGGTTGATATTTTATTCATTGTGTTTTTTACTGGGAAAATTAAATTATCGCAGGCGGAAAATCTTCTCAAATAATTATTTTTATCAAAATGAAAAAGTAACAAATTGATCCAATTTTGCTTCTCCTCAAATATACATTTAATTCAGCCAAAACGTAAATATAATTATTTCTCTGACCTCGGTTACGTTTTTTCTGCAATTATTTATTATAAATAATACGTTATTTTATATTTTACCATCTCATGGTAGGTTAAACCATTTTTTAAAATTCTTTATAACTTTAATTTACTTAATTAATATTTACTTAATTATTTATGATTTGTTTATTCAAAGTTTTGACCCATCACCATATGTGTTCATAGAAAAGGTGTACGAGTGGCTATTTTTTTATTATTTGGTTACCCGATTGGGATGTTATTCGATATTTTTTCTCGGCTTATATTTATTTTTTTACCACCTTTTTTACTGTCATATATATTTGGAACTAGAAATACGCAATAAGCAACTAAATTTGTGAACTGATTGGGTCGATTTGATTTCAGTTATTGAATTAAAAAAACGATTGAGGAACCATGTATTTAAAATAATTCGATTGCCCCAGAATGATTGATCTAAATTCGATTTGTAGAAAAAATCTAGAAAAGTAATAAATTATTAACGAACTCACTTACTAACCATCACGCCGCTTCCCCGCAGGGGTAGGCAGAGAGAATAGAACGCCACACTACTCTGTCTTTGCAATTCTTAGCCTCTTCCACGTTCATGCATCTCGTCATACATACCCGCCGATTGTTTCGACTCCTAACCTGACCGCCCTCAATTATTTGGCATACCTGATCGTGCCAAGTTTTTCTCGGTATTCCTCTGCTCTTTTTTCCAGTATTATTATTTTTATATTAAATAAAGAGATCATCGAAATCAAATCACATCGAATTTATGGCATTGTTTGCTTAACATGTAGGTTTAAGTACGGTCTATTAATAATTAATGTTTGTTTTTCTATTTCATGAATAAAAAATCAAATAAAATAAAAATCGAAAATAGTATAAAATTAAAATATTTGTAAAATGAGTGATTCACATTAAAACCCCGGCAAAAAAATGATTTAAGATAATAAGAACAGAATACTTTGCAATGTAAAAGAAATGTGTGCAATATGTTACCAAATTAATGAATTATTGCACATTACAAACTAGTTTTCGTCAAAATCAATAAATACATCCTTTAATATTTTTCAGTCATTATTAAATTCGACAAAATTTCACAACCATTCGTAAAATTAAAATTAAATTTTTACAGAGGGACGAGTCACGTTTATAAAAGCATTTTGTATTAATACAATTAGCGAATGTAAATTCAAGAATATAACCAGTTCAGACCTCTGGGGTGAGGGGTCGGGTGGGGGCGGGAGGGGGGGGAGGAAGGGATTCTGACGAATCGGAACAAAGACCATTTTAAATTTCGAATGGCTTCTGTATTTCATCCAGAAATCAGCTTAATTGTGAATAATTAATTCGGGAATAAATACAGTTTTATTCGGGCCAAAGTGGATTTGGACTAGAGGCGGGGGATGGAATTCGAGTCTCGATTTGTGAAATATGATTATGAATAATGTACTTATGATTTGTTTCGCGACTAATAAACTTAGCGGCAATTCAAACAAGACATGCTGTATTTTTTTTTAAATACTAGAATATACTGTAACGTAATACAACTCAAGATTTATTATTGATATCACTAATACGATTATTGGTGATGGCATTCACAGGAGTTACGATATGTCATTAGCCGGTTTAATTGATCATATTTGGCAACATTTAATTCAATTCAATTCAATTTATTTATTTACAATTAACATACTTAAAATTAAAGCGTATACATTAAAATACATTAAAATCGAAAATATGCAAGAATTACTATTGCTATCACTATTGCTAAAGGTGTAGAAGAATCCTGCTTCGGAAAACTCCTTCAGACACATGGAACAGATCAATATCCAATGAGATATTGTTCAACATAGCGGTTCACAACATTCACCATTCTACATAAGATTGAAAACCACATTTCAAATTTTGGATGTAATATCAAACAAAAAAATCGACTACATGTTACTTTATTGGAGTTATCTTTGGTTGAAATTTGTAAGTTTTTTGGTGGTAGAAATCTTCATTCAATGTTTATTATTTTTCCTGAGACTATTTCCCGAATTATTATCCTTGCTCGAAGACGCCTGAAAATATCATTTGAAATTTCTATATACCTTTTTTTTAGACAAGTTTTTTATTCATTCGCAATATTTTAATATGTTCCAAATTTCGTTTATAAATCCTTTGTGTTAGAAACTCCAAAAAGTTATTTTGTGATAAGATTTAAGTATCAATTGTAATTCAACATGCTTAAATATAAAATAAAAGTTCAACTTTGTATAAAAATATCAAACAACCTTTTAATTAAAGATTAATATTTTATAAAATTCGTTTGATCGCAGTCTGCAAAAAGTCTACCAAACCGAATTATAGCTATGATTTTTGATAGCCATTTTGACCTTCTGTTCATCCTTTGATTGAAATGATATTGCAAATTCTTACGAATTTTTTGGTGAAAAATTATATTATAATCTATTGGTTATTTCAGGAAAAAAAACATCGTGCGAAAACAATTTTATAACCCTGTACATAGTAACGCCAACTCACAGACTCGCCACCGCAAACATACTAACAACATTTGTCAGTCAATACCAAATCTGTATTTATGGTATTTAATAATATTTTTATATGAGAATGTTCGTTATACATCTTTAATATATCGTAAGTATTATATCAAAGTGCCCTACGTAAAGTGCTCTAACTGTATTTTTGTCAATTTTGAGATATTTGGTGTACGTCATCAACTGACCATTATCTACAAATATAAGCAAACAAAAAAATATATGAAATAAATTACGCCTAGTTTTCAGGCGTATAAGACGCTATCTATATAATTTTCGAAATGAACTGAACTCGTAAAACGCTAAGTACTACATTTTTGACAAAGGATTAAGCTTTAAAACGATTTAATACATTATTTAATCGTGTTTTTGAATGTATAATACTAGTTTAGAATTTCAGAAAAAAAACCTTTAATTAATAAATAAAAATACGTTGAAAAAATCTTCCAAGCTCTCTCCTGTAAAGAAACAGATTTGCAGATAGAGTACGTAGGGGCCGTCGTTATGATCAATTGATTAAGGTGAGATAAATTTTTAAGAAAACCATTTCGGCTACTTAATATTAGAAATTCTAAGAATATAAAATAGGATACAAAAAAAATAAAATCTTACTTAAATATTTAAAAAAATATATATTACATGAAAACATATAAAGAAATACAAGTTAAACTTTTTGAAAAGTGGAATGAATCTATTTGAAGATTGGCGTAATTGCTCTACAAGAAATTCTCTTTACTTGTTTGACTAAGTATAAAAGCTATGGGCTTAAAGAATTGAATGCCTTAAAGTCATAAAAGTTTAAAACACCTACGGCTCAAGTTTATCCATATATGTATGTGTTTAGAAATATAATAGTTTTTTTGACAAGACAAGTATGTCATTCGGAAAAATACAAACTAAGAATATTAATAGATTTTTACGCATTTTATTTTATTAATAAATTTCCGAATATTTTTTTTTTAACTTACCTACGTAGTCAGAGAGATAAGAAAGCCACACCACTCTAGATTATTCGCCTGTAGCACATTCATGCATCTCGTCATACATCACCGCAGATTATTTCGACTCCTGACCGGACCGCTTTCAAGTAGTTGACATATCTGATCATGTCAAGTTTTTCTCGGTCTTCTTTTGCTATTTTTTCCAACGACATTCACTTCATAAATATAGTTTATCGTTCTTTCCTCACTCATTCGTTCCATATGTCCAAACCATCTCCATTATTATTCCTTTTAATAATAAGCTTATAACGTCTCAAATATTTGAATATGAAAATATGAAGAAAAAAACAAAATAATTCGAAAGATCTAAAATATATTCTTTCATCTTAAAAGTCAAATTTTTAAATGGGATATTATTAGACTGTATCCACTGTTCCACGAAGCCGACTGCGCCCATACAAAATTATGATCAGTGTTTTAAACATTTTTCAGTGCGCAATTTTTTCGCGAATTTAATTTTTCATTTTTTTATTGTACATACTACAGCAAAGCGCTAAAATGGAATTGGAAAAATAGCATTGGAAAAAATACTCGACCTCAGCGCCACAAGGCCGTAAGGGGTCGCGATGCGTCGCGCGAACATGATCCTTGCTCGACCTGTACACAGGGGCGGTTTAGGAGATAGGGCCGGATATCCGATGGTGATGTTCGCTCAGTGAAATTACAGAATAGCAATGGAATAAATTGGTAGGTACTCGTACCTAGGTTTGCAGAAAAAAGCTTCGGGGATTTGACGTTCGGACTTACTCCCCACACATACTTGTGTACACGCGAGAGGTTGTGAACGCATTTGGTTTTGTACCAAAAGGATAAAATATTGAAAAAATCCAAACCTCGAGAATTGTCGAACAGTGCTGAAAATACTTGTGTTTATATTTCCCGGTCTTACCTAACCAAATCTTACCTCGAGATGTTTATATTCTCTGTCTAACCTGACATTAAAAAATACTAAACTTTGCTGAAAATACTTCAACATTTTGAGTGCGTCCAAATACCCAAAATCTGGATTACCTCCAATTACAGGAGTTGTTTTCATCTCACCAATAGATGTCTCTACTGAAGTTCTAGTGATTCAAGAAAAATGTTTCAAAATTGGTTCATATATATAGAACTTCCAAGAATTTGAGTAGTGTGGTTGTCAATAATGGGTAGAATTGGTGAATGTTACACGTGTGTAAAGTGATCACGTAAACCAGCTTATGACAGTCGTCAGCCCCGTAAATGCCTAGACTTCCATATTCTTCTACATCTTTGATGAGATGTCAAAAAATAATATGAAAAATGACTCCTATAATTTGAGATAATCCAGATTTTTTTGTTTGTCCAGAAGTATTTGGATACATTCAAAATGTTGTCATTGATAAACACTTTTTAAAATATATAACGCATTCTTAATGTAGAAAATTAATTATAATTATGGTGGGACATATCGCTCACTCCTTTCAACAACGTCATATATAAAAAAACTTGATTTTTCAGGGGATCGTTTTTAAAGTTTAAAAATATAATAAAACGGATTAAAAATAAATATCAAGCCACTCATTGAACTTTTTACTGTGCAACGGATCTTTTTAGGTAAAACCTGAATATTTTTTCTCTATTTGAAAAATATTTAGGATACAAAAAAAAATTAATAATAATACCTTTTCTTCAAAACCAAAAGTTCGCCATATGTATAAATGTTTAGAAAATGTATTATGTTGTAGGTACTTAAAAATGTAACTATATTAAATAAACGCATTCTTAATTTAGAAAATAAGTATTAAATACTATATTTTTTTACAAATTCTCTCAATTGGACACTAAATACTTACACATGTAAGGGCGAGGTGGTGACCCCCTCCCGCCGCCTCTCCGCCCCTCCCGCACACACGAGGCATTCACACACACTTACGGAGCGGGAAAATAAATTAAAAATGGCGGAGCCCAGTGGCAATCCTTTGTATTTTTTCTGTTGTTTTCTAATTACACAGGGACAGCTGGATGAATTAAATTCGTTTCGTCCATCAGTACGGCCATACACGTTACCTACGCGAGAATATTTCGTTTTTATCAGAGATTTGCTATTACGATAACCGGGCGACGTGTCGACAACTCACTTACATTTTCGATTAGAGAGAATGTAGACTGTACGTTACATGCGTATATAACGTACAGTCTATACTGTATATATTCATTTGTTTAAACTTCTTCTACAAAAATAAAGAAATGAGTGTATTGGCGGGCTTATTGCTAAAAGCAATATCTTCTAACCACCCAAAACCAATATTCTTGAATTTTAAGACTGTTTTTGATACTTTTTATTATTAGATTAAAACCAATATTTTTAGCTTTTCCACTTTTTTATTTGACCAGCGACCGGGTTTCGTCGTTACCGACATCATCAGACTGGTACCAGACTGGTGCAGACATCATCAGACTGGTACAGACTGGTAGACCAGTCTGATGATGTCGGTAACTACGAAACCCGGTCGCTGGTCAAATAAAAAAGTGGAAAAGCTAAAAATATTGGTTTTAATCTAATAATAAATTAAAAATGCAATTCCATCACGAAGTGTCAGTGGATAATATAAATGTTTTTGATACGTTTATTACATTATATATATTCTTTGTCCGCCTCCGTGGTGTAATGGTTAGCGTGATTAACTACCGTGCCGGAGGTCCCGGGTTTGATTCCCAAGGGGGGCGAAAATAAATATTAGTGATTTTACACTCTACTATTTATTTTATAGTACTTTAGACTGGTCCCTGAAGTGCAGAAGGGATCACCTTGCCTTCATGTAAGTAACGATCAGGATGACATTGCGTCAATACGGTGCAGTGCCTTATGCACCATTGGATGCATATAAGGGTTAGAGAGATAAAGAGAGACATTCTACAACAGAAAAGTTTAATTTATAAGTCCAGGGTTGTCCAAATATTGAATAAATAACCACAAATTTTGTGATGCTTAAATAATTATACATACATCATTTAAAAATATAAACACTTGTACAATACAACTTAAACAGTTTTATTTTATTACACACAACTAGATTTAATAAACTACAGATGATTTCATCAACAGGTGATCAAAATCGACGTGATTTAATAATAAACATATATATGTATATGTAGCTTCCGAAACCAGTCGTTAAAATAAATATAACTCAAGTGGTAAAAAAACAGTATTTTCACTTTCAACTTCATCATGTCTTACCCCAAAGTGAATGCCGAAACAATAAATAAATATTTCCAATGATTGTATAGTTATTTTCAGGGTGGAAGTGTTAAGTGTACGTCTAACACTTTACAAGCCACCCCTTAGGAGTGGGGGGCACTCACCGCTTGCAAGAATAGCCGCTAGGTGGCAGGCAAGTGCGTGAGTCTTTAAGGGTTGATTTATGGCTATAATTTGATTTTGGACGGCTACTTTTTGAAATGCTCATATTTAATCATTTTTTATGTAAATTACTCCTAAAAAAGAAAACCTACCACTAATTTAGTCTTATAATTATTACCTTTATACCCTAATTGAGCTAAATAGTAGGTTTTTTATTAATGATACATACATATTTTACTTATATTATTTATGTAATACTCGTAATATGCTTAGTTTGATTCTTAATAAGAAATAATTTTTTAACCAAAAATCTTTGTTATTTGATATCTAAAGTACTGGAGATTAATAATATCCTTTTTGATGGACAATTGACATTATTATAATTTTTAATATTTTATTGTAATTTTTTTTGTAAGAAATATTTAGATAATAATAGTAAATAACCATCAATTCCTATTCATGTTGAAATTATTCAATGTCAACATATGTCACTATAATATTAAAAATACAATATTTTTATAACGTGAACATTATTATCAATTATTACATCGTATCTTAAATTTTTTCCGCAGATACTTTGTAGCACATTTAATAAACTATAAAATAAAACAACTTTAATACATATACTCTGATGATGACAAGGTTCTTGTTGAAACCGGTTGGAAATGGTGTACCAATAAAAATTGTCTAAAACAAAGTTGTTTTTATTTTATAAAATGAATGTAAAAGTACTTGGATACTACACATTGATGATTGTGTTTTTTTGTAACTGCTTGCTCGCTGATGAAAAATAAAATATCTGTCTGCATCAAAAACTTGGAGTACTGTGTTCCATGAACCGTTTGTCTATATTTTTATTCAAACAACCCTTATATTTGAATAAGTTAATGTCTGTATCTCTCTTTTAAAAATACTTATTTATGTTTTTAATATGAAAAATCCTCTTTTAATTTTATTATATCAAGGCAATTTTTATTTTGTCTGTTACCGTTCTTAACAATGTGTTAGCCCTGAATCTTTAAAGCAGTTTAAAGCAGATCTAAATGAAGTACAGGATTGATCATATTGCATATAGGTATCCATTCAATAATATGTTAAGTTTCCAGTATCAGTATTGTTTTTTTTTAATTTTTTTTTACTTCCAGTTAATTTTTCTTGATTATGAAAATTTGGAAAAGCGATCTTATACTACGATTGATTTTGGTCTCTGAAAACTTCAAAGGCGGTTAATGAAAGGTGAAACATTTCATAAACGTTTCATAGATATAGTGTGTTCATATTTTTTGACCATTATTTTAGTACAAGTAGATATGAAATATATTACCTATTGGTGGATTTAGTAAAAAAGTACTCACTTATACGATGGAATGCTTTTATTAATTAAATTTAACGATAGACTTTTATTAAGAAATAATAAAATCGGACTTATTGGATAAATTGCACCCGTTCATATTTTGCTGATAATACCCATAAGAGTATGACTATTATAAAAATAAATAAAAAACAATTATTTCAGACCACTTTTGAGTATAAAAATGTAAAAACGACTAGTTTTGAGAATTAAAGATGTTCTTATCAACAGGTAAAAACACAAATTGTTTATATTTTTATATGTTGGAGCGATTACCTGTAGTTCTTGAAACTATTCGGGTTTACATTAATAATTAAAAAACTTGATAATGGCTTTATACGAGCGTTTTAAATTCAATTTCAATGATCGTGTTATTCGCAGAGCTATTTTTTTTTAAGTTCAAATAAATATATTTTATTTTATTGCAGTTGGAAATTGATGAAAGGTTACAATTTTCTCTGTTGAGGTAGATACTTAAAATATTTGCATGTGACATATTGAAACTTTTACATATTTACATAGTATTGAATACTTGTTTTACTTTAAGTAGGTTTTTTGGGGATAAATATTACAACTTAGTGGAAATATGTCAAAAACTTTTAATTAAATTTAAGTTGTAAAATATACATTTTTTAAAATGCTGTTATTATATTTCAAGTAAATATTCATCAATAATAAGTGAAATTATAACAAACTCTCTCTTCATCTAAAATTACAGAAGACTCGTCGGAGTTGTCCATAGGTAGCCGTACAGACAGCACATCTCAACCCTTGATTTAAATTCCTCCCCTAGAAATAATATCCTACACTCCCCTAATTCATGCTGTGATGGATAGCGGAGACTGAGCGACATTGTATCATTGCATAAATTGATTCGCAAATATCAACTAAAATACCATGGAACCTTAATTAGAAGAGAACACATTTGAAAAGACATATAACTGTAAAAATAAACATTTTTCTATTTAAAAAATGAAACACTGGTATAAAACCTATTATTTGAGATTGAGACTAACTTCGAAAACAGGTAAAAATACAAACTGTGTGTATTTTCACCTTACGATGAGATCATCCGTAGTTTTCGAAACTAGTCGTGTTTACATTAATAAACTCAAATACTTAGATCTCGGACGTTCAAATCACAACGCGCTCAGCTGCGCTGATTGCTAGACGTGTATTGCGTTCAACTTTTCTTGGAATACTTATTGGAAATTGTCTTTTTAAGAAAATTTATTGATAAAATATTTTTATGTTTATTTCTTAACTCCCTTCCTTTCAACAACTCTTTCATTTTTAAAACCATATACCTACCTTTTTATTTTGAAGAAAAACTTATTTTATGAATATAAAAACGGTGTTAAAAAAAACTGTTGCTTCAGATGTGTAAGCTTAGGTTTAGAGAAAACAAAGTTACAATTTAACGCATATTGGGCCTTTAAAAAGTGTTTTAATATAATAAACACTAACCACGGGACCACAACCGGACTCATTCATTGACATGGTATGATATTAAGAATAAATTAAAGTGTTTAATGTTTTTTTTTCTGACGTCAGTTCAAATAGAATAAATTAAAACATTATTTTAATAGCAATACAAGACAATTTGCTTCATGTCAATTTTATTTTTGCAGCTGCATATTGATTGTAAATCTGTGCAGATGAGTGAACACTGAACACTGAACCAAAATGAAGCATTTTTCTGCCGATATTTAAAAAAGCAATTAATTCTCACCATCGCGTATACAACACAAGTATTGGTTTAATAAGGGAAGAATGGGAGGCTGGCCGACAACCCTTAGAGCGCGGACATACATTTATATCTACATCACTGTTTCAAGCTTAAAAATCTGATTGTAAATGGGCCCATCCCCATAAAATTAATCGCAATGAATTCATAATTAAAGTGCTTTCGAAGACCTTTATTGAACCATACTGGGAAAAATTGGTACTTAAGTTAAATTTATATGACCGTTTCACGCGGTCCCATTTTTAATAATAATTTTATCAAAGAAATTTATTGTTCTTTTTTCCTTAATTTTTCGTGACATATACCACTAATTTTAATGATCGAGAGTGTACTCTCTGGTATACATACTTACACTTATGAGAACGTTTATGACGTATATGAACGATGACGATTTAACAAATGTAATTTTATTAATATTTAAAATTTGCTTCTAAAAATCTTATCCAAAAATGATTATATTATGAACCCTTGTTGTTCTGAGGTATCCAAGTATCTAATATTCTTAATATTCATGACAATTTTATTTTATTAATTTCTTTGCATATATGTATATATATACACACACACATTAATACACACACATGGTGTTGTAAGTACTAGAAAACATACATAGGTAGAATAGTAATGTTATATAAATGTATGAAATGATCTACTAAGTCAGAAAATAATATAATGATAGCGTTTTTTGAATCTGTAATAAGTTGGTAGGTTATCGGTAATTGTGAATAGACAACGTATTAATTTCGTAGTGTAGATAACTAAATCTATTGGACTCTGCTAAATAAAAGCTTTTTTCATCCAGCAAAGATGGCTGTTGTATGTACTATGTCATTAAATTAACAACATATCTAGGTGTTCTAGAAATTGAAAAGTGTCGTTGTCAATCCTAGGTAGAATGGTGAATGTTACACGTGTGTAAAGTGATCACTTAATTAGTGTATGACAAGTCATAATAATAATAATAATAAAACCCTTATCCGCACCCCAGTGGTGCATAGGGCACTGGTTCATATAAACGCAGTGTTATCTTGATCGTTTACACATGAAGGAAAGGTGATCAGCCCTCCGCTTCAGGTACCAGACCAGGGTAATATTGAATAAATATTACGGTGAAAAAATCACTCATATTTATTTGACCCCCCCTGGGAATCGAACCCAGGACCTCCAGAATGGTAGCCGAGCGTGCTGACCATTACACTACGGAGGCGGACAAGTCATAAGCCCTGTAAATATCCAAACATTCATATTCTTCTTCATTTTTGTTTTGATAAAAAAATAGATAAATGTTGTAATGCCATTCTCTAATTGTTCATTTCAGTGACTCGTGTAGTTCAACTCCTCACCTTTTGCGTTAACTTAAAAGTCAAATATTTTTACAAGATCGCGGTAAGATTCTGATTACATGGACCAGGCATTCAATTAAGTTGGAAACTGAGTACCTTCAAAATTGTCCTTCGCTTAATTGCATCAGCATAAAAGTCTTTTCCTTTTTAATGGACATTTTAGTGTTTCTTTTTTATAACAGAGAGTTCTCGTAAAAGGGTGAGCGGAAAGCATTTACTGGTACTTCTTCGCGGAATATTATTATATTATTCAGAGGACACTAGGTACGTATATTTCCAAGAAAATCAGCTCCAAATTAAATGCGACCCCTTTCTACCTCTAATAAGGGTTTCTTCTCACTGCTAAGATAGACCAATGGGGTGACATTTAAATATGGAAATGATGCAAGGGTGCACGGTAATACTGACTTCGAAATGAAGAAGATTCTACAACATCTCACCAATAGATGTCTCAAGTGAAGTTTTGGTGATTCAAGAATAATGTTTCGAAATTGGTTCATATATGTAGAACTTCCATGAATTTGAGTATTGTGGTTGTCAATAATGGGTAGAATTGGTGAATGTTACACGTGTGTAAAGTGATCACTTTAACCAGCCTATGACGGTCGTCAGCCCCGTAAATGCCCAGACTTTCATGTTCTTCTTCATCTTTGATGAGATGTTAAAAAATAATATGAAAATAACTCCTGTAATTGGAGATAATCCAGATTTTGTGAATAAGTATTTGGACACACTCAAAATTTTGATGATTAGTTAGTTAGTTCGTTAGTTGATATAAGTAAAATCAAGTTTTATTAATAATTTTAATTCTACCCAATAAATTAAGTATTTAATTTTTTATTAACTGGACTAGATTGAACCGTTAATTACGTAGAATTGATTAGGTTCGTTCGAAACATAAACAGAAATGGTTTACAATAAAATTGAGTAACTTATTTAGTCGGCATTCAAATAAAACTGCTTTAAAATGATTGCGAGCGCTCCATGATTTTAAAATTATTAAGCTTAATATTCTCAAAGAGAGAAAGTGGTGGAATTGTGCCTCCCTCAATTATTGACTTTAATTAACCCTTTGTTCTGCGCAAAAAGAGCGACGAACAGACGAGTGAGAGTACCAGGAGGGGGTTAAAATTACGTTAAATAATAGTAAAAAAAATATAGTTGGCACATGAATCCCTCAGTTCGATGCCTCGAACGAAAGGGGGATGAAGTCAATTTTAATGCGAGCATATCCATACCGGATGATAAAGTTTTATAATTAATAGAAAAAACACTTGAATGATACCAGTAGCAAATGGTTAGCGTGTTTAGCTACCGTGCTGGAGGTCTCGGGTTCGATTTCCAGGGTGGTTTGGAAATAAATATTCGTGAATTCACACTGTAATATTTATTTTATATTAGCCTGCACTGGTTCCTGAAGCGCAGGTCCACTTGCCTTCATATAAGTAAAAATCAAGATAACACTGAGTCAATGTGAGTGCAGAGATGGGTGCGGATAGAAGACGATAATACAACAAAATGTGTTTTATTTCATTACACGCGAATAGTTTCAATAACTACAGATGTTTTCATCTACAGGTAAAAAGTAAAACTAGCAAGCGAAAAATTTATTTAGGTAGGTATATATATAGCGGTTGGAAGACTAATAAATTGAGGGAACGGGGTTAAGGAACAGGACGTTTTGTAAAAGAAAACATCGATAATAATGGTGACATATTTTGAAAAAGCATAATACCTATTAATTAACGTTTTGTAAATTGTTCATGACTTGACCTTTGTATGGAGTGTAATAATTCAAGTATATTTGAGTCAAAATAAAAAAAATTAAACGCTTGTATGAGACCACTAAAATAGTTTTTTTTCACACCACTTGTTTCGAAAACTATAAATGTTTTTATCGACTAGTGATCACATAAACATCAACTTTTTTATGTATTAATTTGAAATCAAACACAGATTTTTTGAGTCTACCAAGTTGTATTTTATTAACAAAAACAAAAAAAATAATACTGTGACAATTGTTTCACCTTGTTAGAGCATTCGTTTGATGTTTAATGATAACTTAGTAGAATCAAAAAATCTGCGTTTGATTTAAAATTGATGCATAAACTAAAATGGAGTAACAAATTAAATGCCAAATCAATAAATCACCTTTTTTGTTTTTGTGATCACCTGTCGATGAAAAAATCTGTTGTTTTCGAAACTAGTCGTGTGAAATTAATTAAAACTCAACAGTGGTCTAATTACAGTGTTTAATCTTTGATAATCAACATGTCATTACACAAAGATAATGCTGAATGAATAAATAATGTAATTTTTATAATAAAACTAGCTATACCTGGCAACACGTTGCTGTAGCTCAGTCTAGTTATACGTAAATAGATAGGAAATAAAATATAAAGCACACATTTTTAATACGTTTAATTCCACAATGTTTGAGAAGCAACGATAATATAAAATGTCCATGAAACAAGACTGCAATCGAAAACGTTGAAAATGATACATGAAAGCTGTAATTTTCTGTGTGAATTATTAGTGACATATTATTTTTTCTTATTTTTGTTACGTACCAAGGTAGTGAAAGATGATCAGTAAAAATTAGTTACTTCTTCGACTTTGGTTTATTATTTATAAGTATTACTAGGTAGCTCCAAGTGAGTGACTGATCTAGAATGCCCTTGCCAGATTTTGCGGGTATTCCTACAATTGCAGCTAAGTTGTTGCATCACCAATGTGTCACCAACATACCCACAATCCTTACAATTAAAATTTTTAATATAGTATTTTTAAAATGTCGAAGATTTCGTTAGGTGGGGAAGGCAACGGAGGAGACAAATGCGCATGTGAGGAGAATGGAACCATCCAGCCTCCCCCACATCGCACTGTACGGCCAACTCCATGGTAGACGACTCCCGGGCAGACCACCAAAGAGATAGATCGACAGCTGGAAATCAACATCGCAGGAGGTTAATCCCCCTTAAAAACAGGCCACAAGGCCTACACCAAGAAGAAGAAGGAGAGAAAGAAGAAGAAGAAATAGAAGAAGAAGAAGAAGAGAAAGAAGAAGAAGAAGAAGTCTTTTTAAAGTGGTTACTTGTTATTCTACACATTAAATATCCCCCCACTTTGAGATTTCGCTTCTTTCTAGAACTCAATTCAACGTAACAAAATAAACTTAATTATTTGCTACTTAAATGAGAGCTGCCCTCACCCTTTTAAGTTTCGCCAAATCTCCTCGCAAAATGAGAGTATGGGGCGAATATATTAAAATGCAATTTTATGCGAAAACTAATCACCAATGTCGTTATTTTATAATTAGAAATTTTATTTTGTGCGTTGGATTTTCGATCTTCATGGAGGTACTCGATAATTTCATATTTCGGGGGGAAGTAGGCATTGAAATTGCATTTAGTTATATTAATTTATGTATACGCACTCATGTTTTTAAACCAGTGATGCTCAAAGTTTAACTATTTCTTATTTCCGGGTACGCTTAGATATCTAGGGGGCAATAATGATCTTAGTGGGTTTTAGAGGGGCATAAATAAAGATATTGTTTTATTATTTTTTGACATCTCATCAAAAATGAAGAAGAATATGGAATTCTGGGCATTTACGGGGCTGACAACCGTTATAGGCTAGTTTAAGTGATCACTTTACACACATGCAATATTCGCCAATTTTACCCATTATTGACAACCACACTACTCAAATTCTCCTTTATATTTCTTTTAAATATGCTTCTCGTGCCTATTTATTATACCTGTTTATTGTTTTTATATTTTGCCATGTATTAGTATTAGTTTTGGTTATTTAAAAAAAAAAAATTTTGTTACTTTATTATTGGTGTTCCAGTCTTGTTGGCCTTAATCCCATGTCCCAAAATGAGAAATAGAAATTACTCATCAGGAATATTATATATGATTTATGTATGTAATATTTTTTGAAATAAAAAAAAATAATTTAAAAAATGTAAAAATAACTGCTACATATTTGTTTTTAAAAATTATTAAAATAACTCCTATAATTAGAGATAATCCAGACTTGTGAAAAAATATTTGGACACATTCAAAATGTTGGAAGATATTGTTAGTGTTCAAATTATTAGAAAATCATATTCATGTAGAAATACGTTACTTTAATAACTAATTAACCAGAATTACATGCAAGGGGGAAGTGATTGAAGAAATACATTCCAATATTTGTATTGAAGACTGACTTAACATAGATGAAGAAGAATATGGATGTCTGGGAATTTACAGAACTTGCGACCTATTATAAGCTTGTTAAATCACTTTGCACACGTGCAACATTTACCAATTCTACCCACGACTGACAACCACACTACAGAAAATTTTGAAACTCCTTTATTTATCGATCAATCTCGTGATAGGGTACACATGAGTTCACCACAGCCATCTGTGTTGGATCGAGGAAAGCTTTTTTTAAGCAGGCAAATTTTATTTTTATTTGTATGCAAAGTCCGAATCCAAAATTTTCACTTACTTGAGACCACCATAAAACATGATTTTAATGTGTGTTACGTAATTCGTACATATGTAACTCACATGAACTGTGTTATGAGTTTGATCAATATATATTGGTATTCCGAAAATTGAGCAGTGTAGTTGTCAATCATGGGTAGAATTGGTGAATGTTACAGTGTGTAAAGTGATCACTTAACCAAGCCTGTGACGATCGTAAGCCCTGTAAATTCCCAGACTTCCATATTCTTCTCCCATGTTGAGATGTCAAAAATGTAAGAAATAACTCATTAGCAAATAATCGAGATTTGTATATATATAATACTATATGTATATTTCTATCGTTCTGTATTATTTCCTTTATTTTATTGTTTTATAATAATTTTCCTATTCGTATCCATTAAATACACATATTCTGTAAACCTGCTGACCTGAATCTAACCTAACCTAACCTAAGTGAATCTTTGAAGCTTACTATCGATTTAATATAAAACAAATCAATGTATTAGTTACCAACAAAATAATATTTGCCTATTAAAATTATCCATGCCTTTAAAGGAAATTCCAAGGAATATTTTGTCTGCACGTTCAACACAAAAATAATTGACGGTACGTGTGAAATAAGATACATAATCACGAGTTCTATTAGTACTAAAATTCACAAGTGATTAAAGTTCAGCCCTGTACCTCATTCGAATCTCAAACACTCCATTTTTTTTTATTTGTATAAATTTTAGTGATGTTTAATCTATAATAATAACGCCCGACTATGGACGCCTACAAAAAAAATGTATATATATATATATATATATATATATATATATATATATATATATATATATATTTATATATATATATATATATATATATATATATATATATATATTTATATATATATATATATATATATATATATATGTATATATATTTATATATATATATATATATATATATATATATATATATATATATATATATATATATATATATATATATATATATATATATATATATATATATATATATATATATATATATATATATATATATATATATATATATATATATATATATATATATATATATATATATATATATATATATATATATATATATATATATATATATATATATATATTTATACATATATCAGGTCTCAATCTTGTGCATTGGTCTGCAGCAACAAATCACATCTCCTTCGCCATTCTGGTATATTTTCCGAAACCCTCTTCAGCTCCTCATACCCAGGTCTTCGTATAAGTCGCTTAGGTATTCCTGACGTGGGTGATATATTTTTTTTAAAATTTATTTAACATTGTTACAAAAATACAATTTCAAAACGCGTTTGCTAGACATTTCTACTTATCTTAATACTAGTAACGATGTTCCTTTCCGGGAGAACGACTAAATTCTATTGGTATCTCAATAACTTACTTACATAATTTATTATTACTGCAACTAATTTTCATCGGTTGCTTCTAAATATCAAGAAATAAAAACTTACCTCTTCACTGAAATGTCGTTTTTGTAGTTTTTAATGTTAGCGTACATTTTACATACTTTCGAACCATCGTGTTTTCGAAATTAATAATTATTCTGATTTATTTTTACATGTTCCTAGTTAGTAATCGTTGCTGAAATGTAGGTATTGAAATTGTCTAAATGTCAACTGATACGCCCCTGCCCGAAAAAGGGTTGCCATTCACAAGGGTTGTACAGACTCTGAATTGTAATTACAGGGACGTAGAGAAATAGGGGTGGCTAAATTCGATTCGTCCGTCAAGAGCACACAGGAAATAATAATAATCATAATTATCACTCCATCAATAGAAAATTTCTATCTCCAATTGAATTATTGGGCTCTTGCGAGAAATTGTTATATCCCGAGAACATTCGTATTATTAGTTTAAATAAGATTTCGAGGAAATTGCCACATTGAATGAAGTTTCTATTGATATCAATTTGTAAGTTTAAATGCAGGGGTGATTACGTATTATCGAAAGGCTATATATTTTTTTTAATGTATATCAACAGTTATTTAAGCGTTAACACTAAAAACATATAATAACTCTATAAGTTTCATTTATTAGATTTTATTGTGTAATTATCAGAGGGGGACGTTGGAAGTTTAAATTAAATTTTTCCATAAATCAATACTGTCGAGTTAGACGTTTTTCTATTTATTGTTTATTTTACGTAATTTTTTAGTACATTTGTTTTCTTTATGAGCTAACTTGTAGGAAATTAAAAAAATCAAATAAAACTTAAATAACATTTATATTTAACTAAAATAACACTTATTTTCAAAGTTAAATAACATTTATTTTATTTTTCAAATTATCTCTATTTATTTTAAAAATTGGGTGACTTTTTTATTACATCAAAAACTAGGAGTAGGGTATAGAAAAAATAAATGTTTTCTTTAGAGATTTATGTTTTCTACTAGTTTTATTGCTAAAAAAAATGATAAAATTGAAAATGGAAGCAATGTAATAGGAATTATGTCCCGAAAAAATTAGATTTGAAACACTAATGATCCTCGCAAATGATTGTTAAAGAAAAACCCTTATGTTTTATTCTTGCTATTTCAAATTACCTCACGACTTGTCTAATGAAATATTATTTACCATTTAAAAAATAAAGGTTATATTATCTAATAGGTGTGGTATTGAAAAATTAATTTTGAAAACATCGATATTTCTATGTAGAATTGAGAGTTTAGAAAAATGCCCATTCCCATTATTCAACCCATCGACAATGGCGTCCAAAGATGAATGTTTAGTGCCATTGTCAAGTTTGGCAAACAAAATTATACAGCGACTCTCCACAGGAATCAGACACAAAGCGATGGAATTATAGCGCGGATTACCCTCTTATAGATTCGTTCCAAAACTTTAGTTGTCATTAACTCTCAGCATTTATACCTAGACACACACAAGCTGACGGGAGGGAGGAAGGCTTCGAGTCGGCGCGGGGTCCCGACATTAACATAAACCGAATTTGCATATAAATTACATTTTACACCATCTTAATTAAAACATTTTGGCATTATAAATGATCAGCTAGGAGGGGGTGGGTGGCTGGGAGATACATCCATCCCTTTCTATCTCAGCTCGAGAGGGGGTCGGTAGGTACTATCGTGTATAAATGTAAAGTTTAGGTCATTAATGTTCAACTCCGCTTTTATTGCTCTAAAGAGCGGGTTGATGCTTGGCTTTTAATTTGATTTCGGTTGTACTCACTTTTCGATAAACTCCTAAACTGTCTGTATCGATAGATTACTTTATATCGCTTAGTAACGACACGTTTAATACGAGTGGAAAACATCAAATACTAACTTTAGTTAAAATTTCGTTTAACTTGTCCGAACATGTATGGGTAGCTACGAACATGTATGGGTAGACATGTTAACATATAAGTAATTATTTTACTGGTTATTCAACTAAGAATTTGATCAATGCACTATAAATTATGTAAATGTTTACTGTTTTTACGAATTTGAATATGACGTAAGTACCAAGTACAACTACAAAATATTTATTCAAATTCCATGCATCTCATTGATTCAATATAATTTAAAGGCTGTGGAATATTTTTTTTAACATAAATAAAAAAAATATCAGGTAGCAAAGTAAAAATAAAAGGTATCGAAGTATTTTAAACGGCTTCTTACAATAGTATTAAAGTGTCGTCTAAGTATTACTAAATTGTAAGTTTGTTGCATGTTAGAATAGCTTTTTTTACTAGTCACTTGTTTCGTTTTAATTATATGACCCGTAATTGCCGAGACTTCCATATTCTTCTTCATCTTTTATAAGATGTCAAAAAATAATAAAAAAAATAACTTATATAATTGAAGATAATCCAGATTTGTGAACAAGTATTCTGACACACTCAAAATGTTGTAAATAAATTAACTGGTCAAATTATAAGGTAAAATAATAAAAATGAAAATGATATTTTCTGGCGTTTCTCGTGTATGTGATTATAATTCAGGATTCGGATCTCACATACCAATAAAAGAGTTTCTGCTCAATCATAAGCTTCTTTTCATCTCACCAATAGATGTCTCAAGTAAAGTTCTATTGATTCAAGAACAAATTTCGAAATTGGTTCATATATATATATATATATATATATATATATATATATATATATATATATATATATATATATATATATATATATATATATATATATATATATATATATATATATATATATATATATATATATATATATAGAACTTTCAAGAAGTTGAGTAGTGTGGTTGTCAATAATGAGTAGAATTGGTGAATGTTACACGGGTGTTAAGTAAATTTAAACCAGCCTATGACGGTCATCAGCCCCGTAAATGCCCAAACTTCCATATTCATCTTCATCTTTGATGAGATGTCAAAAAATAATTAAAAAATGTTATTATTTATATAGTTCTTTCGTTTATTTTAATTTTCTTCTCAATACTTTTCGAAAATATAATTTTCATTTTTGAAGATGTATTACTCTGGTTCATTTATTTCAATTGCGTTAGTAATTCGACACTGAATTAGATTTATAATTGATAATGTTATTTCCATTTATACCCTTCTAAGGGCTGGCAGGAGTACTGGAGTAGGGGAGAGTGCCCATGTATGGGACGTTTTTGATTTTGCCTCTCTAGTTCTTCTCTGTAAAATAAATCGCAAAAAGTAAACGTGGTTTCTCTTTATTCAATTTTTTAACTACAAATATGCAGTACTTTGTTTTCTAAAAAAATTAACTTAACTACCTGAAAAATCGATTTTAAATAATGTCCTAAAATGTCCCATTCATAAACACCCTCCCATGAGTGGGACACCAGTATACCATGAAAGGGACATCAATTGAAATGCAAGATCGATGGAAAAATTATATTTTAAAACAAAAATAATTGATAGGCACTTTTGTATAATACGTAGACGCATGCAAAAGAAATTTTATTCTACATTTTTGGCAAAAAAAGTTCAGATATCTTAATATTCCACAATTTTCATGGGCCACATAATTTACGTTTGAGCCATTACATAACACTTTATTGATATTCTCCTTTACATATGTGACACTTATTATCCTCCTTTCATTTTGTTTTTGTCAGTGATACTATTTTAACTGATTTATCTGAACTGATATCTCTGTTATCACTCATTGAAATCTCTTCTATGAGTTTTTTTAAACTCTTTTAGCGTTAGTCTTATTTTTTGGACTATCTATATGTTTTCTTTTTCCATTCTTCAAAAATTGTATTTTCAAAAACTTGTCCTTTTCTGGAGTGTCAGAGATTATACTTGATTTCCCCTTTCTAATTTTTTTCTGTAGTGTAGAACATATTCTTCCAGCTGAATTTAAATACGTGGAAAGCATTTCTTCTAAAAAAACTAACTAAAAAAACTAACGAACCATCACGCTGCTTCCCCGCAGTGGTAAGCAGAAAGAATAGAACGCTACACCACTCTGTCTTTGCAAACATTCTTCGCCTCTTCCACGTTCATGCATCTCCTCATACATACCCGCTGATTATTACGACTCCTAACCTTATACTATATTATTTGGCAATATAGTATTTATTATAGTATTTGGCATTTCTGATCGTGCCATGTTTTTCATTCGCCTCATAAATTTATTTTACTCTCCTCTCCTCACTCGTTCTACATGTCTAAACCATCTCAGCACACCTTTCTTAATTTCATCGATAATGCTTGTCTCAGCTTTGCATTCCTTCCTTATTTCACTATTCGAACATCTATCATACATCGTTTTGTCGCTCATTCTTCTGAGACATCGCATTTTGACTGCATTCAGTCTACTTTTATCCTTCTTTTGCCAACTCCATGTTTCACTTCCATACATTAGAGTTAGAACCAGGACTCCGTTGTGCCTTGCCAGTTTAGCTTCCGCTGATAGGCTCTGTTATTCCTATGCTAGGTGTATGTAAAAATATCTAACCACTAGAAATATCAGCATTTACTTGTTTAACATGTCAATAAAGAGAAGATTTTCCTATTGCATATGTCTTTGCAACCGACCTAATATTTTGCTTTTTATTTAAAACCTATTCTACAGCAGCTTCAATTTGAACGTTGGTTATGCGTGTTCTCGGCATTATAACTTAAAAACAATATAATGTTTACAATACGTGTAATACAAACGAGTACAAACGATTTTTAATGTAAAAAAAAGTATCCGTCACGAATGGGAAAATTTTCCCTTTGAGTGGGACCGTCCCATTCATGATCACTGGACGCGTCCCATTCAAGGAAATGCGTGATTTTTAGAAAAATAGATAAATCGATACATTTATACTAAAGTAAATTTGATGAAACTTACTTTATAATATACGGAGAGAACCGACTTAAATAATTGTATATATCAATTGGAGCACTTATCATAACTTATATGTGCAAACATAATCAAATTACAGTATATAATTTACTTTTTGACGCAAAAAAATTGTAACACGTCTTACTCGCTTCACTGTCGGTCGAGAACTGTGATTTGAAGATTAATCTGTCTAATATCGTAACGTTCATGTTGGGTATTTTTTTATTTTTTTTTGTTACAATGGTTTGGGCTGGAGGACGATTGTCCCATTCATCCTCTGTCCCACTCATGGGCACTCTCCCCTACTATGAGAATACGAATATACCATTTACATATATAAAATTGTATATTAAAGCTATAGAAATATGAAAATTATATTAAAATTTGCTAAAAGTGTTCAGATTATTTAAGGTGAAAAGTGACCCGAAGCCTTTCCCGGAAATTTTGAAGCGGGAATACGGGACAACAGAAAATTAGATTCCGAGGCATTTTAAAACTTTATGATTTGCATTTCTTTGGTGCTTGTATTTTTTTCTTTTTTCGTTAAAAGGGTTGCCATTAAAATGAGGGGTGAGGAGTACAAGAGGGTTGTAGGTTTTAATATAGGTATTTTTTATTTCAACGGTGGCCGTTATATTACCATGCAAACAAAAAATGTTTGAATTTTTGACTTTATGAAATCGTTTTCAATTCTGATGTTAACGATTTTCATAATTTATTTTTTTCGTATAATTAAAAAAGTCAAAATATGGCAAATGAATTGCTGTACGAGCCGGTATTGGAGAAATGTATTACAATTTTGAAATTAAATAAATAATATAAAATCAAATTACTCCAACTCTTCAATAAATCGCAGAAGAAATCAGATCATATTCTAAACTCTCTTCATTTGACTTTAAGAATACTGTTTTATCTTTTAATTATTAGGATAACCTAATATAAATTGATATATTTACTTTATTGTTTGATTTTATATAATGTTACATGAATCTCAGACTCTTGCAAACTTTAACTCAAAGTTTGGAATTAATAAAAAATAATAAAAAAAATACACTTTATCTCAGATTTATGATTGAATAATTATTTACTTATTTTCCAAAGCCAACATTGCAATTGTAATTCCGATTAAAGAAAATATTAATAAGGTATTTTAAAAAAATCATTTTTTTAAGAAATAACCCACACAGCCTTTATTTTTTTGTTTGCAAGTAGGAACGTAATAACAGGGAAAATACATATAAAAAACTTTCTTAAATGTATTTTGCCATTGGCGGGAATCGAACACGCGACGCCACTTTTGTAGTCGAGCGTCTACCCAACCACGTCACAGCGCCTGCCTAGTTAACTGAATATAAAATTACATGAGATGAGCACTAGCAGATTTTACTCACGTTTATATGAGGTAAGAAAAATATCCAGTTAAGAATGACCTGCAAAAACGAATATTCTTGTGCTAGGGGTTGGAAAAAATCGTGCATCTTCGCCTTAGTGCAGTATTCGGTGCCATGACGTATGAGAGCACCCTAGACAGGGTGTTCCGTTTTCGAGAGCCTCTTCCCTGGAGGCCTCTTCAGCCCCATTCACCCGACACTCCCCTTTGTTGGTTGTTGGACACCAGGGAGGAAAGATCGTGTAGGGGGTGACTTTAGAAATTCTTTTAGTAGCTGTTTTAGCGTCTCATGAAAGATTTAACTAATACCACCGGAATATTATTATAAAGATATTATTTTATTATTATTATGTTTGAGATATAAATTATATTTTATCATACACTGAATCATTCACCCTACGGATGATATATCAAAATGAATTATTTTTTTAAACGATAAATAATGGAAGTCTGAGCATACTAATACTTATGTATGTTATTTAGCATTTGGCTAGCTGAAGTGATCACTCGATACACTCGTGTAACGTCCAATATTATATAATTTTTTCCAAAAACCAATGCAATATGGATGTTTTATAAAAGTCATAATAGTGAACATTACACAAGTGTATAAAGTGATAAATTAAGCCAGCCAAATGCCAGGTCGTAAAGCCTCTTGCTCTTATTTCAATCTTCTTTCGTATAAAACGATAGATATTTCATATCAAGTTACCATATATCAAATTGTAGTCGTATCAAATTATATTATCCGTAAACTTATTTTTTCGAAGGAATGATTTAAGAAAAATCATTTGTAAAATTTTTAAATATTTGTTACTATTTTATTTTGTAAAAATATAAATCCGATAATGGTTATTTTATCTCTCATTTATTATAGTATACTATAATTATCGAAATTATAAAAACAATTAATTTGATACAGAAAAATTAATATTTTAATGACCCTTTCGTAAGCAATACAAATTGTTACGATATTTTTTTTTTAATTGTCTGAATTTCAAATAGTAATTGATTTTTTTCAAGTAAGAACCAAAATATAAAATCAGGCATATGCAACATTTGAAAAGTAGTAAAAGCATATCGAAGATTTTTAGTACAATAATTTTCCAGTATGGTCTTGTAATGTATTTTATCACAAATAATGATATAAGAAATTTTAAGTCTGGGAGAAAACTTCACAAATACTCGAATCATAATAACGTACTCTCGTTATCCCAATAATTTTGAGATGTAATAATCATGAAGTGCAATGGGGTCGTTAGGTTGGCAGTTATCGAAGTACAACTGCTCAACATCTACAATGAGATATTATTGCAAAGGGTTGGAGTGTTCTTTAAAATAACAAAATTTTCAAAATCACTTTTTTTCAGATTTTAAATATAAATTTTTGTAAAATTACATTTTGAATTATTTCAAGTAATGATAAACCCTGATTAGTTGACAAAGATTCAGACATCCTCAAAATATTGTGCATAAAATAAGTGGTTAAATTATGGACTTCATCAAAAATAAGAATCATATTTTCAGATGTTTTTTAGAATGAAAAATAATTCAGAAAGAAGCTAACATTCATTTTATGAAAGTCTTTGACAAAAAAACTTGTTAACCTTAACCATAGATCATACCTTAAACTCACGTGTGAGTGTATGTGTCAATTAATGGTTACAATGATTAAAGAAAACACTTCGTTTTTTACCACTTGAGTTTTATTATAGACTACATGTTTCAGAAGTTAAACTTCCATCATTCAGGTCTGTATAATAACTAAAATATAAAATCGTTCTATAAATAAGGAGAGGGGAAAGTAAGGGGAAGGGGTTAGTCAAGGGACGGAGTTTGAAAACAAAGGGAAAATGGAAAGCAATGGTGAAGAATTTTGAAACAATATATTATTTAGTAAATTATTATTAGAATTCAGTTTTTTTTGGATTTCTAAATTTTCAACATAATTCATAATTTGGCCTTTATATGGAACAAGATGTAATAATTTTAATTTATGAGAGTGAAATGAGTGATTAGTATCTATTATGTGATTTGCAAATTCCGAAAAATTATTACTAACAAGGCCGCTATGATGTTCTTTAATTCTAATCTTTAAATTTCTCGCAGTTTGGCCAATATATTTTTTATCACAATCTCCACTCGAAATTTCATAAACACCACTTTTTTGTAATAAATCAATTTTAGATTTTGAGTTATCGAGGATTTTATGTAAATTATTATTTGTATAATATGCAGTTTAGGTATGGGAGGTTATGTACAACTTAAATTAATGGTTATATACAACTTCATTAATTTGAATAATGCGGTTGTCAATCGTGGGTAGAATGGGGAATGTTACACGTATATAAAGTGATCACTTAAACTAGACTGACTAGATGACAAATAGTAGGCATTGTAAATACCAAGGCTTTCATCCTCTTCTTCTATGTTGAGATTTTAATATTTGATTTATGTATTATTTTTTGACATCTCATCAAAGATGAAGAAGAATATGGAAGTCTGGGCATTTACGGGGCTGACGACCGTCATCGGCTGGTTTAAGTGATCACTTTACACATATGTAACATTCACTAATTCTACCCATTATTGACAACCACACTACTCAAATTCTTGGAAGTTATTTATATATGAACCAATTTAGAAACCTTGTTCTTGAATCACTGAATTTGAATTTGATTTATGTAGTTGAAAAAAATTATTTCTTGTTACATAATGCCTTAGAGAAAAACGATTTTAAAATATTTAAGAATAAGACTATGAAATTATTTGTGGCATTTGACACTCATGGCATTTGACACTCATGTTAAGTTCAATTCCTTGTGAGGGCGCAATGAAAATTATTAATATGTATTTCCATTAACTTCGTATTCTTAGTTTTTACTAATATGTTTGATAACACTTGAGGTTACTTTCTGATTGATTGATTGATTTCTGGCTGAGGTCACATCAAAATGTTTTGTTTTACTTTTAATAAGAGTGGGAGCGTGCTGATTTTCTTACACCATCTCATTATTCAGCCATGTTTTATTTGATTGCAAGAATAATTTTCTTTCATTATAAATACTTAAGTGATCAGATCAGGAATCGGAATAATCGGCGGGTATCTATGAGAAATTGCATTAATGTTTGAGAGAGGAAAGTGGTTGCAATGACAGAGTGGTGTGGCGTTGTATTCTCTCTGCCCATCCCTACGGAGAAGCAGCGTAATGGTAAGTTAGTTAATTGGTTAATATTCATGCGTATCAACAAATATTTGTCCGTCTCCGTAGTGTAATGGTCAGCACGCTCGGCTACCGTTCTAGAGGTCTCGGGTTCGATTCCCAGGGGGGGGTCAAATAAATATGTATAAGTGAATTTTTCACTCTAATATTTAATCAATATCACCCTGGACTGGTACCTGAAGCGACGGGCTGATCACCTTTCCTTCGTGTGTGTTAACACACGATCAAGATAACACTGCGTTTATATGATACTGTGCCCTATGCACCATCGGGGTGCGGAAAAGGGTTTGAATGAATGAATCAACAAATATTTAAGTTAGAGGTCTTTTTAAACAAGTGAACGAGAAAAGATTACGAAGAAACTAGAAAAAATATTAAAAAGTATTTAAACAGTTAAGAGGAGAAACAAAGCAAAACAAGGAGAAAGGGAAATAAATACGGTCAAAGAGGTTTAGAGAAAAATAATGAAATGAAAGAGTCTGTTTCCACTCTTTACTGAACATTGAAGAAAATGGGAAAATAAATTAATACACACCAAATCATACTACAAACAGTTTGAGAATCACCTCATAGTGTAATCCTTTTTATGTAAAGTTCCTACTTGTGTTTTTAAAACAATGCATGTCAACTTTTGTGAGGAGAATGAATTTTTCATCCTTTCTTATTATGAAAGTGTACCGGCTCCCCCTGAATGAAAATTCCCCATTCCTATCACGGGACTTTTTACCTTCCACGACCTTTACACAAGAACGACTTTTGTTAGACGGGTGTTCACACTATTTGGTAGTGATGAAAGGTGCGGCAACCTCTTTCGCGCGGCGATAATATTTATAATGAACGATATAAAAATATTTATTTTAAATAATATTAAATTTTATATTCAACTAAAATCCTTTTAAAATAGCAAAATAAAATACAAACATACTTATGTACACTTAAAATTCTAAAATATTCTCGAATTCTTATTTAACTCTCAGCAATACTATACTCGTATAATAAAAATGCACGTTTAAAATATAAATTAAATCCTGAAACTTATTTTACCTTTTGAAATGCTTTATTTTGAAATTTTCACTGTACATTTCTTCTTCTTCTTTCTCAGTAGTGCATTAAGGACCTAATAGTATAGAAACAGTGTTATCTTGATCGTTAAATACACGAATGAAAGGTGATCAGCCCTGCGCTTCAGTTCAGAGTAATATTATATTCACTTTTTTAAACCTTAATCGGCACCCAATGGTGCATAGGGTACTGAATCGTAACAACGCAGTGTTATCTTAATCGTTAGTTGTATGAAGGCAAGGTCTAAACTGATCAGCCCTGCACTTCTTGTACCAGTCCAGAGTGATATTAAATAAATATAAGAGTGAAAATCACCCATATTTATTTTTACCCCCTGGAAGCCGAACCCGAGACCCTTTAGTACGCTAGCCGAGCGTGCAATTTATTACACGGAAAATTACACATGATAAATCACTAATATATTATATAATATTCGACCCTCAAATTAATTAGTTTTTTTTTTATGGTTACATTCACTTTGAGGAATCAGAAATATTTTCATCACTTCAATCGCAATATGCGCCGCGATCGTGAGTTCGTTCGTGTATATATTTCAAATTAGTTCGTGAAAAAAAGAGGTGAATCGTCTGTTTTTAATTTAAGTTTTACTTAGGAAATACCTATATTTGTGTATAAATAGTGGTATTTACTAAGTAAACTTAAATTAGAAATGAATAGATCTTACCACAAACTGCTGAATCAATAAAATAAATGTATTGCATACATTGGGAATTGTTTTTTAACTTGCGAGTACATCTCGATACTATGCAAGAAGACAAGAAAGAAAGAAGAAGAAAGATAAACTATTATCTTTTTAATAAATAGATCTGCGTTCGTTAAAAAGCAGTTGCTGGTAATAAATACTAAAGACGTGCTGAGAAAACGGATCTAAACCGTCTAGAAAGTAAAACAAAGAAATAGCCAACACGCTCCAAAGGGTTAGGGCAATAAAAGTGCGGAAATGGGACAATGCAGCGGCACTTGGGCGAAATTTGCCGCAGGGGTTAAAATTAACAAGACAATTTACACTCGACACTCCTTTATATTCCAGCCCCCTCCACCATTCTTCTCTCCACCTCCCTCCCTCTATTGTACCGAGGCATTCATTTGTCTTGCTGTATTTTGTTTGTTAATACGTCATAAGATACCTTCCCGTGCTTTATGCGCCCCGGATTTTTAACAACCCTTACCCCTTCTTTGCTTTGACCTCGTGTTTCATCCTCGTACTTAATATTATACAAGGCAATGACATTAAGCAATAGTAATTAATTGTTAGTGATTTCTTTTATTTTCGTTAATTAGATGAATTTTATAATCAAATGTTACTATTTCTTCTTTCAACCCTTATCCGCACCTAATGGTATATTTTAGCAAGCGCTTCAGGTATAAGTCCAAGGTGACATACAATTAATATGTGTGTAAAAATGGCTTGTATTGTATGTAATATTACACTCCCCTAATCATTCACCATTCTCTTTGTGTCTTCTTCAAACATAGGGCACAGCATCACATAAACGCGTGTTATCTTGATCGTTAACACATGAAGGGAAGGTAATCAGCCTTCCGCTGCAGGTACCAGTCCAGGGTAATATTGAATAAATATTATAGTGAAAAAATCACTTATATTTTTTTGACCCCCTCTGGGAATCGAACCCGGGACCTCCAGTATGGTAGCCGAGCGTGCTGACCATTACACTACGCAGGCGGACTCTCTCTTTGTGTAATCCGACTTAAAAACTCTACCTTAAGACTATAGGTTTCAAAATACCACTTAAATGCTCAAATACATGACTACCATTTCATCATCAGGTCAACTGTTGTCTACAGTTGATTTGATAAATAAATGATTATTCCGAAACCGATAGTCGTGAAGTAGACTTTTAAAGTGGTATTATTACACTGAGCAAACGATGAATTACAAGAAGAGTTCACTTATATTGTGTTTATATGATTTTTAATTGATATCTTCAACCTACATAAATGAGAATACGAAAGTCTGGGAATTTCTAGGGCTTATGACCGGTCTTTTGCTGGTTAAAGAGATCACTCCATATACTATGTAATATTCACTACGTATGTTTGTACGTTCAATCAATAATCGACAACAAAACTACTTAAATTTCGGAAGTTATATTTATGCATCAAATGAAAAGATCTTTTGTATGGTACTTCTTCGACGGTACTATTGGTCAAAATTTATATTTTTTAATTAGCAGAATCGTTCGTGAAATGTATGAAAGGTATTTTGCGCATCCTTTTACATACTAGGAGACGACTGACAGTATTTATGTACATATTTTATATTAAAGTTAATTTTTTACGGTTTTTTTTGTTCCAATATTTTGAGTTCAGAAATTCTGCATATGCTTCACATAGGATTTATTAGACTTATTCACTTAGTAAGGAAAAAAAAAATGATTGAAAATGATAATCAAAAATATAATATCTTACATTAAAAATATTATCACAACATTTTGAGTGTATCCAAATACTTGTTCACAAATCTGGATTATCTCCAATTACAGGAGTTTATTTTAAATAATTTTTTTGACATCTCAACAAAGAAAGTTTTTTGCGCATCATTTTACATCCTAGGAGACCCCTTAAATATGTACATATATTTTCTTCATCATATATGTTGAGATGCCAAAAAATAATATGAAAAATATAATATCTTACATTCTATAAATTCTTATTAATTAACTTTCAATGTACATATATCTTATTATTTTTTTGACATCTCAACATAGATGAAGAAGAATATGGAAGTCTGGGCATTTGTGGGTCTTGCGACCGTCATAGGCTGGCTTAAGCCAGTTATACGTGTGTAATGTGATCACTTTACACACGTATAACATTCACCAATTCTAACCATGATTAACAACCACACTACTCAAATTAATAGAAATTCTATATATTTATATGTGATCCCATTTCAAAACATTGTACATGGATCACTAGAACTTCTCTAGAGACATCTTTTGTAAGATGAAAGAAGCTTTTGACTAAGCAGAATCTCTTTCAATTATATTATACATTTATATTTATACTGATAATTTTATTTATAAAATATATTTAGAAATTGCCATTATTTCTTGTCATTTGAGAATTAAGTGTTATGAAGAGTGCGCTTGCAATAAATTGATGTTACCTAATATCTAGGACGCAGTGCACGTCCAGTTGCTCCAGATAGTGGCTAGCGAAATGAATGGCATTACGGTACAAAGGAGATTACGGTTCTTCACAATGGCAGATTAGAGTCTAATGGACCATCATTCAATTGATTTGATGAAAATAGCGATGTAACGTATTATCCGTGTTATTATAAACTAAGGACGCAATTGGTGCTTATGCCACTCCATTATATGCGGTAATCGAATGCGTCGCGCAAGATGACCGTTATTACAATACATAACATATCGCTCACTCCTTTCAACAACGTCATATATCTAAAATTGTCAATTTTCAGCTATGCATGTTTTCTCAATGCCCAGAAAATATACTTTATCCCAGCAAATCAGGCATACTTTTAACATAATATTTACCCGCTACAGGGTAGTAATTGTTGTTTTTGCATGTCGATAAAAATGTATTTTTTTATTCAAATATAATTATTATTTTTCAAATGGATGAAAAACATTCAGATTTTACCTAAAAATATCTGTTGCATAGTAAAAAGTTCAATAAAGAGCTTGATATTTATTTTTAATACACTTGATTATATTTTTAAGCGATCTCCTAAAAATCAAGTTTATTGATATATGACGTTGTTGAAAGGAGTGAGCGATATAGCATCTAGAGCAGTGGTTCTTAACCTGGGTTCGATTGAACTCCAGATGTTTTGTAAGTTAATAGATTTATATTATCCACTGACACTTCGTGATGGAATTGCATTTTTAATTTATTATTAGATTTAAACCAATATTTTTAGCTTTTCCACTTTTTTATTTGACCAGCGACCGGGTTTCGTCGTTACCGACATCATCAGACGGGTGAGAGTTCTCTCTTCAGAGGTTCATTCTCCCTTACTTTACCCATTAGAAAAGAAACAATAGATGCCTTAATGTCTTGTCGATAAGAAATGACTGCCGGGAAATTTACATTTCAGAGAACTTCGGACTCCCCCCGGACAACCACAGCGTAGTGGAAGGAGCCGTCAACCAGCATTTCCTGATACTTCGTTACATAATTTAAATTCATTTATAAAAAATGCAAATCTATTATAGCTTTATATAAAATCGTGCTTTCAATACAAAAAATACCTTTATAAAAAATATTTTTAACATCATACAATACTTAAATTCACTCAAATTAAATTAATTTCTCATAAAATTATATCAAATCATGGTTATCAACTCCTGCCTTCTTTTATATATAACATAACAATTTGTATAGCCTCTCACCAGTCTGATGATGTCGGTAACGACGAAACCCGGTCGCTGGTCAAATAAAAAAGTGGAAAAGCTAAAAATATTGGTTTTAATCTAATAATAAATTTTGTAAGTTAGTTTCCCGGGTTCGGCGGAGGTCAAAACACACACTTGGCTTATTGTACGATGTTATGAAAATGATACGACGAACGAATTATTCACTTGACTTGTGCACCTATGTATAAATATATCCCTATGTTTTGAATTTGAAAAATCATATTTTGTTTTTGCAATTGAGGGTTCAGTGAACGCGCACATGAAACTGGCGGGGAGGTACTTAACTGAGGTTAAGAACCACTGATCTAGAAAATACTATATTGTGATGTTCTTCCAGTTTAAAAACCAAAGAATTCGTTTTTTAACGTGAAATCTGAAATATGTAGTTTTTCTAAATACTTTTATAAAATAGTCGTAGTAAATGTAGTAGTCTAAATTTAAGAGTTGTGTCCTTGGGACGTTGATGGATGATAATAAGTAAATAAATATTACAAAAAGCTCCTACCCCCTCTTCATTCTTCAACGTCAGGATAAGCTCAAAATTAAGACCTAGCTTCACATACGGTGTTTGAAAAGTATGCGGCATGCATCGAAGCACGTGTCACAGTAGATTTGATGAAAAAGTGGTATTTACAAAGTAAAATTTTAATTAATAATTACAATTTCAACAAAAACATTAATAATGATCAACATTTACGAAACTAATACAAGTAAAAAAAATAATAAAATAATGTAGTTTTCTTATTCCGTTTTCGGTCAATAATTGCGTCAAGTAATTATTGTTTATTGAACTAATTAACGTTTTATTAGATGTACGTAATGTAGTAAAAATATTTTAGATTAGAAAAGAGAAGTTAATATTTGAGAAGAATTTCATCAAAAGGAAAAATAATAATAAAAAAGGCCCAGACTTCCATATTCTTCTTCATCTTTGATGAGATGTCAATAAATAATATAAAAAATACTCCTGTAATTGGAGATAATTCAGATTTGTGAACAAGTATTTGGACACACTCAAAATGTTTAATAAAAAACATTCCACGTCTAGAATGGAATTAATTATTTGTTAAATAAAACAAAGATGGTAGTGTTTTTCATTTATTAATATTTTGAAAGTCCAAATGCTATCCGGGGATACAAAGGTTATAGTTCAAATGATAAACAACAGTTTTTTAACAAACAAAATCTTCCTTTCGTTAATTTTAAAACAACAATACGGTTTTAAAATGCAAAATATAATTTATTATTTATTTCCCCACAGAATATACCGTGATGACCCGAGACTAAAGAGAACACATATATCTGTTCATCCCTTTTATTTGTGTCGTATCGAGAAAAAAAGCTCGCGTACATTATGAAGGCATCTTTACAAACGCAAGTATACTTGAGCAAGTAACACTTTTGGAAAACTGAGTATTCATCGATTTTTAATTTTTTAATAAAGAATGTAGTTCATTTTGAACATTTGAACATTTTTTTTGTTCATATAAAATTATATAAAAGTGCATAAACTGTGTATACTTGGTAACTATGAAAATAAAAATGTTAACTTTTAAAAACAAAAAAAACTTACATTTGATTATTTTTATTTTACTCATGTGCATCATATTAGCAATAAAGTAAGGAAGTTATTATTTGTAAGATCTATTTTACGATTTATATTTAACAAACTAAAAATCCTTGAATAAACGTACCTCTGAAATGCTACTCAACGTTTATTGTCAATTTTAGTGGCTTAAAAATATAACACTTAAGAAAAAACTAAGAAAAAAATAAGAATAAAAGACAAAAAATGTTTATATTAATAACAATAATCCCATTTATACAGGCGTTTCTTGTGGAAAGACCTTAGATTAAATGCAGTATTCATATTTAAAAATAAATTTTTGTCATTATTATTTCTTTATATCAGAACGATTTAAGTTGTATTTATTAATTTATGAACATGGGTTCTGTGTATTGCTAATTTACTAAGTAAGATTATAATTTCAAAAGGATAGAAATAAGATACAGGAGTTAACAATACGCTTTATCTCTTTTTTTGGCATGTTCTTTTGACTGACATAGGAAAAAATGATGGTATTTTTATTTACAAAAAAATATGTACCTACTTTTCTAAGAAAAATTATTAATATTGGGAAGTGAAAAATTATGTAATTTTTCATTAACATATGTTGTTGTAAAATAATCTCTTTTTCATCATCGTCATAAAATATACTGAGATGAGTATCTCCTTAATAAATTACCTCACAGTTTTATTATACCGATCAACTTGCAAAACAGTGTAAGCCTTGCTCTCCCACAAAAATGTAAGCACATAAAATAAAATGCGCTCGCGAAAAAAGTTGATTAGAATTGAAATAAATTATCATCAAGCCCCGGCGCGTGTGTTAGTGGACAGGGGTTTCCGTGTGTTGGTAGCACTGGATTATTCCAGGTTGTATGGGGTGTGTGTACACACTTGTGAGTGTGTGCGTGTGGTCAGTGTGTGTGAGGGATGGTGCTACTAGTAGAGGGGTTATATTAAGTCTGCGTAATTAAACTGTGGGGCGCAAAAAAGCCTTAGCCTTATGAAATTCATGTTGCGCAATCAAACAGTGCTTTTTTTTTGTGTTGATAATATTTTCTGCAAACAATACTTTTTACTACATTATTTGCATTTATAATTCTTGGATTTGATTTTTCCTTAATTAATATTCCTATTTTTTTAAAAAATCAAACGGACGATATGTTTAATGATTTTGTTTTCAAAACATTGATTATAAATATAACTGTATAGTTCAATGTGGTTACCAAAGATTCAATGTATCATTAGTATAAATCCTTATGAAATATTTTTCATGCAATTTTTGTGAGGCTAGGTAGTTTATTATAAAAAATAGGTACCAAATTTTAGTAGAGTGGATAAGAACTCTGACTTGGTAACACTAACCACGGGACCACAACCGTAACAAAAATGAACCACATGAAAGAAACATCCCTAAATACGCAATTCTTGAGTATATTTTCAGTTTATCCTAAAGTTTAGTTTAGTTGGTTTGGCTACTCAAAAATACTACTCCATGCCTGTAAGTGTTTCTCTACATACATATTTCAGTTGTGTTTGACTTCAGATACAGCGTTTCATGTTTTATAGACACAATGAGATTTAATTATACAATATATATTCAAAACATCCAATACAAAGAGAACTCACATTTAATTGATTAAAACCTTTTTTCGTTCGAAATATCTCATTTGAGAAGCTTCCTCCCTTAATTTCAGCTACGTGTGTTCCTGCCGATGTATAGGAGGACGCCACCACACATAAATTTGAAAGTGTATTATGTAAATATATGCTCAAATGAGCTTTTTTCAGTAAAGATTTTTCCCCAGTAATTTTCAAACCGTAACAAATTATGGCCGCCTCGGTGAATTTCAGTTTTCGATACAGACGAAATAAAAACACGATTCGAAATAAATTGGGTTTATGTACCACAGATATACGAACAATACTAACAATGTCTACGTGGTTACCTCGTAGACAAGTATGCGTTCATTACCAATGGACAAAAGATGAGGCCGATTGAATTTCTGTCTCTGCATTTTAAAGAAATGATATTGATGATGTATTTATATGTTTGATGCTTTTCTGAATGGATTATTTCTGACTCACGTGGTTTTTTTCTGATCGTGATTTTAATTTAAAGAGGAAAGAATAGTAGAACAAAGAAGAAATAATAATGAAACAGAAGCAGATGAAACTGATCTGACTACTTTGCCATTAACTTGGTATAGTGGTCAGATCAGGAGTCGGAATAATCAATAAAGAGATGCATTAATGAGGATGAGGCAAAGATTGATTGTGAAGACAGATTGGTGTGGCATCTTGTTCTCTCTGCCTTCTCCTGCGGGAAGCAGCATAATGGTTGGTTTGTTTTAGTTAAATTATTGTCTGATTTAACAAAAATAAAAACACAACACCAATTGTTCGATCGCATTGATGTAAAGGTAAGTGATGTTCTTTAAGTCAGAGTAAAATTTTATATGAATGATATGTTAGAGTAAAAAATCAACGTAATTTAATTAAACCCCCCTGTACATCGAATTAAAGGCAAAGTGTGTATGGATTCCAAGTTCACTTTACAATCTAACCGGGTCAAGAGAAGTATTTTTTATTATACATTAGTTCCTATATGATTTGTCACACGAAACCAATATCTGAAGCGTAACACTAATCGCAATTCTTGTTGCAATTTATAAAATATATATTTCGTATATTAAAAGCATTGATAACTTTTTGGTATGGTAATAAAACACTCTCCTTACCATCCATTGTTTACTTTGTGTAATACCACTTATTCGTAACTACCGGTTTCGGAAAAAAAACGAAACCGGTAGTCACGAATAAGGGTTTATAAAAGCGGTATTACACAAAGTTATCAATGGATGGTAAGGAGAGTGTTTTATTATATATATATTGACCAAGTAAAATGGGTGAAAATATTGAAAGTTTGTATTTTCACATATTTATGAAAAAATCACTAGTTCTCGAAACTAGTCTTGTTTACATTCATAATCTCAAAAGTGGTCCTAAACAAGCGTGTTATGTTTATATATTATTCTTAAGACTAATGCAGTGATTTTCTTATATGATAGGTATCAGAATACTACGTTATTGGTCACACAAAAAATGTCCTTTTCATATTTTTTAGCTGTTGATAGTTATCTTATTTGATGATATGAAATATTCATGCATTCAGTTTAAGAAATTTGTAGTATATACTTCATTATCATTTTCAATAAAATACGTGAGTAATTTTAGTGTAATTAAAAACAAAAGAACATAAATTCAAGGTACAGATAGTTATCGTATGCTCTAACATCAATTTAATTTGATTATCATATTCCGAAGACACATTAATCATACGTCCAAAGACGATGTAACATTTTTAATTCGGGCATATATTAAGTTATTTCCTGAAGGCATGCATTACAATTTATAAATCCCAGCGTTTTAAGCTTTGGTCGAATAATGATTTTCCACATTAACAATTACTGTGCAACATTTTGAGTGTGTCCAAATACTTGTTCACAAATCTGGATTATCTCCAATTACAAGAGTTATTTTAAATATTATTTATTAAAATCTCAACAGAGATGAAGAAGACTACGGAAGTATAGGCATTTTTAGGGCTAACGACAGTCATATGCTGGTTTAAGCGATCACTTTACACACGTGTAATATTCACCGATTCTACCCATGATTACAACCACAGTACTCAAATCTTGGAAGTTCTATTTATAATATCCAATTTCGAGACATTGTCCTTGAATCACTAGAATTTCACTAATTTCAATTTTATTTTTCATCTAACCAATAGATGTCTCTAGTGAAATTCTCGTGATCCAAGAACAATGTTCCAAAATCGAATCATATAGAACTTCTAAGAATTTGAGTAGTGTGGTTGTCATCATGGGTAGAACTGTTGAATGTTACATGTGTGTAAAGTGATCATTTAAACCAGCCTATGACGGTCGTAAACGCCATAAATGCCTCCACTTCTATATTCTTCTTTATCTATGATGAGATGTCAATATAATATAATAATATAAAAAATACTCCTATAATTGGAGATAATCCAGATTTCTACACAAGTATTTGGACACACTCAAAATGTTGTAAATAATTACTTTTGATGGCAGTGACATAATAAATAACAAGACAGCATCAAGAAATGAAGACTCTGAGAAGCATAACAGGCAAGAGTCTTCGAGATAGATTGAGAAATGCCAAGATCAGGGAAGGCAACGAAGAAGACAATGGTATGCGCATGTGAGGAGAATGGAACCATCCAGACTCTCCCACATATCACTGTACGGCCAACCCCATGGTAGACAACTCCCGGGCAGACCACCAAAGAGATGGGCCGATAGCTGGGAATCAACGTCACAGGAGGCTAATCCCTCTTAAAAACAGGCCGCAAGGCCTATAAGAAGAAGAAGAAGACAGCATCAATATTCATGGAGGTGGAATGAGTATGCCGTAAGTAGATACTTGGTGATGTTCACTATAATACATACGTATAACGCATTAACATCTTTCCTCATTTGAATATTATGCTCCCATTTTCCCCACTGGTCCTCTTTGCTTCGTTTTTTTTATGCCGCGCCAACTTATTATAATTATATTGTCAAACAGTAATATATGTGTTCGGTTCGGCGCCTATTGGAGCTCCACAAAGGTCAGTTATCAACCCGTAGTTTACAAATTAAATAATATTTTAAATTAAAAAGTAACTTTAGTTTTAAATTCACTATAAATATTTTATTACAATTCAATTACAATGTATACCGGTTTTGAAGTTAACCGCTTCTTTATCAAGACTGATTAATACTAAGATAAAGCTAAAGAAGCGGTTGGTTTTAAAACCGGTAGACATTATAATTAAGTTATAATAAAATATTTATAGTGATATATTATTTCGATAAATAATAATACTTTGTGTTCTGATCCACTCACATTTTTACTAACCAACTAGTTTCGGCAACAACCTGTTGCCCTCTTCAGGGTTTAATTTATTACTAAATATATATATATATATATATATATATATATATATATATATATATATATATATATATATATATATATATATATATAAAAGAAACAGTGTAGAAGTTGTTGGGTTTCAAAAGGGTAGGGGTGGGGGTAATGGTGTTTTAAGGAGGGGTAAGAGCAAGGAAGGGGATAACTCTGTTTGGGTTGGGTTTGATTTTATGGGAAAAATATTAAAAATGGGACTTTGACTTTCGTTTATTTGATTGTTAATTATATTTAATTTTTGTTTAACCGCTTTTTTTATTTCTAAAACCTCTAAATTATTAATTTGACTAGTTCTGTTATTACAATGTAAAATTTCTATCCCATCTTCAAAATTGAACGAATGATTATTTGATAAGATGTGGTCCGCGAATTCCGAAATTTTTTTATTACTAAGACATCTCATATGTTCATGTCTCATATGTTTCAATATTCAAAACAAATTTAGAGTGATTTTAAAACAAAGTTAAATTTTAATTATTAAATGGAAAATCACAAAGCTTGTGCTTCAAATATAAATTATATTTAATGATATTATTGTTAATTTAAGTTTAACTAAGTAAATGCCACTTTTCTCAAATTCTACTGTGACTAGTGTTTCAATGCATTACGCATCATTTTCAAACACCGTATGTGAAGCTAACTCTAAATTTTAGAGTTTGGTCTTTGCGACGTTCAGGGTTGAAGAGGGGGTAGGAGCTGTATCTTTTTTTCATTTATTTATTTAATGTATTTATTTTTAAATTATTTATTTCTTACCAATGGGAACAAACATATAAGGGGGGAGGCTTTAGTCATTGTCATATTGTTAATTATAATATTAATGATGGTCCGATGACATAGTCGCTGTGGAGGGTAAAAACTGGCTGCAAGCAGTAACCAACCGTAGGAAATGAAAAGAAGGGGAAGAGGCCTATATTCAGTAGTGGAGGTCAGAAAGCTCATGAAAAAGAATAAGAAGAAGAAATTTATGTTTCTCATATCACAAAACAATAACTATCAACCATAGTTTTTTTTCACTTTTATTTTATTTGACCAGTGACTGGGTTTCGTCTGATTATGTCGATAACGATGAATCCCAATCGCTGATCAAATAAAATGAGTGTGAAAAACTGTATAATTATTGTTTTATTATATAAAACTCAGTTCCACCAAGAAATGTCAAATCAAATCAAATATGCAAGATATCCGAAAGCATCCAAGATTACAAAGTTGATATTTAGAAGAGATTATTATCTTTTAAACCTGTCTAAACATTATGGAAGCTACGAGTAACTTTGTCTTTTAAAATTAATATTTTTACTATTAAAATAAATTAAAGATATAATTTATTTGGTAGAACTGTAAATGACTTATTTGGAGACTAAGTGAGTAAAATTGAATGTATGGTATTTTTAATTTGTATTTATCCTAAATATTTTTTTAACTTTTAAATCATATTACTTTACATTTCCAAAATAGTATCTGTCTTCCTTAGGAGTAAGGAAATATTGTGAAATTAATTAATGGGAATATGTTTTTTGAAAAGTTGCGGCGATCGCTTTAACCTGATGATATTATAGATATTACTCTGATCAACATTATTTTCGGCTAATTTTTATATATTTCAGCTAATAAATATATTGTATATACATTGACAAACTGAACCCGTGGAACAGTGGCGGGTAGGGAGTACATAACACATCTCCGATGGGTAGATGGAATATTTTTACAGGGGCGCTTCGTAGTTACTGCGCGCTACTGTATAAATTATGGTCCTCAAAGCGCAGAGAACGGGTCGTGCATTTACATTAACTTCTAACTATAGATTTTCCTTTAAAGTATATGCAAGTATTCTCCGTAATAGGATATACATGAAAAGGAAATATTGGTAAAATAGAAGGTGAATATTTTTTATCGAGCCTTCAAAATATCTCCGATAAGTAAAACTCACCGATCCCTATCCGTACTTAATGATGCGTAAGACACCGTATCGGGTTGACGTGGTAATTTGATGTTTAATTACAGTATCTACTCAATGAATTAGGGCCACGCAGAATTTCGCGCAATTTCTCAATTCAAACAGGAATAACTCAGAGAAAACCTTGAATAAAACAACATTGAATTTTATTTACACATGAACACTTTATTACGCTTAAATTATGCATATATTTTCATATAAATATAGTTAGTATTTAGTATTTCCACCTTTGGCAGAAATAACTGCCTCAATTCTTTTTGGCATACTTAAAATGCACTGTTTTATCATGTTTTTTATTTCTTCGTCTTCTGACCAAATTTTTTGAATATTTTTTTTAAGACAGTCTACTGTCGGATTTGGAAATGAGTATACCTTATTTTTTAACATGATCCATACGTTTTCTATAGGATTAAGGTCCGGAGAATTTCCAGGCCAGGGGAGCAAAGGCAGATTTTTGTTAGACAAAAATTTTATTATTGATTTAGCCCGGTGGCAAGGTGCCCCATCCTGCATGAAGGTGTATGGACCTTCTGTTGGGTCGAGTGTGGTAGAAGGGCAATAAAATTCGTTCGAGGACCTGCTTATAGGAATTTTGGTTCATTGTTCCTTCCACGAAAAACAACGGCCCAGGTAAATTGTTAATAATACATGACCATATCATTGTTGCAGGGGGGTGTTTGATAACTTTTACCACACAGGCCTCATTGTAACGTTCCATTGGTGTTCTCCTGACGAATCGACGGCTCTCTGTCACGGCTTCTAACCGGCACTCATCACTAAAGATGACCTGAAAAATAATGAAAATTTAAGTTTAATTCAAATATATAAGTTTATTTACTAAAATGATATGTTGAAAATTCAATTTAAATAAATACCTTTTTCCAATCATCTACCGAGTAAATTCGATGTAGCCTGGCCCATTTTAATCGATCCGCTTTCATTCGTGGTGTCAATTTTGGTACTTTTACAGGGCGCCTACATTTCAGATTTACTTCGTAAATACGTCGCCTCAGTGTTGATACCGATATATTTATACCCTCTTCTTCCAATTTTATTTTTAATGTTTTTGCTGATACACTACGGTTTTCTAAGGCACTTTGAACGATTTTTTGATCAGTCCTCGGTGTTGTTTTTCTAATCCTACGACAGTTCTTTCGCCGATTGCTGGTGGCGGGTGACTGGTTTTTTATTGATTTTGAAATTCTGTCCACTGTTTGAAGAGAAACGTTTTCTTTTTTTGAAATTTCTCTATAAGATAGTATTCCTAATTTCAGTAGCACTATAACACTAGACTTTTTTTTTCTCAGAAATGTCTTTACTTTTTCCCATTTCGTCCTTTTAAAAAAAAAACACTTGTGTTTACAAAAAAAATTATACTTTATGAACTAAAATTAAAAATTAAGTTTTTTTCACAAGACACGATAACTATATAACCTCTCTGAACAAAACAATAACCAGAACTCAAGAAACTTCACTAATAAATGAGATAGGACTATTTTTTGAACTTTCAACTATCTGTCTACCTGTGCTAATTAGGGACCTTTCTCAGAAAAAGGGTTTGAACTTTTGTAAAGGGTTAAATAATCCAGGTATATTTCACATATTATTGAAGGTAATATACATGATATTAGATGTCAATAGAAAACTTAAAGTATTTATGTAAAATAAATATAATAATCCAAAAGATTTCAGAGTATTCAAAAAAATAATGGGTGGCCCTAATTCATTGAGTAGATACTGTACATGGAGGTAAAATGATCAGTCTATTTGTATTTTAAGAAAATCAGTGTCAGATGTTTACTTTGCAAGAACCAGGGATGTCGCCTAGAGTTGATGTCATATTGAACATATATAAAGTGACCACTTAAGCCATTCAATGACAGGACATTAGCCTTGAATTACCAGACTTGCACATCACTTTCTTAAATACTTATATATTTTTTTATGAGACATGCATAATACAATAATACATCTTTATTACAATTATTCGAGGGAACAATTCTATTCTTGCGTGTTAAAAAATGAGAATTCACCAAAAATACTAAGAGGAATAAAAAACAGATACTATATATATATATATATATATATATATATATATATATATATATAAATATATATATATATATATATATATATATATTTAAATATATATATATATATATATATATATATATATATATATTTATATATATATATGTATATATATATATATATATATATATATATATATATATATATATATATATATAAAATATTAAAATTAATAATAATACTTTTATGGGGAACTATGTAAAAATTATTACAATTTGAAAGAGGTTTGTCAAATATATGCTCAATAACAAATAAAACAGAAATTCACCAATATCGTAAAAAACTATATTTTCTTATTATTCAAAATTTTTCAAATCATCAATTTTTTTCTTGTTCAATAGAACTGATATTAAGGATACTATTCTTTGAGGAAAAATCAATGTGTGTAGATATTGTATTTCTAATAAAAGTGTAAACATAAGAAATTCAAAACATTGTGCATAAAATTAAACTGAAAATATATGATTGTTAATTTTTGTAGGTACACAGAAGTACTCTGTTGACAGTTATTTAACATCATTTTTTTTAATAATAAAATTGATTGAAATATGAATAATTTTAAAAAATTGAGGTAAAATATCTGTGAACAGAGTGTATAAACATTTTTCATACATCTGAAAAAAAAACACTATTTTTACTGTTCATTGAAGGACCCGAATTTTTAAAATAACAAAATAATATTTCAGGTTAACTGGCAAACCAAACGGGAATAGAAAAAGGCGTGGAAGCGTAAATGGGTCTAGTTTTTCTGAGTTTTAAGGGGAGAAAATATCTCCCGCGCAAAGTGCATGGCGGCGTCAGAAAAGGCTTCAAAAGCTATGGAAATGTGGCCGATTCTATATTAATGCTGCCCCACGGAGTAATGTAACGTAGTCCCAACATTAGCGGAATACATTTTTCACATTTTGAATATTTTGACGGGTGCTGCTATCTTATTTGCGTGGGACAAGTCAAATACAAGTGGAAATGTGAAAAAATCTAATATAGGTATGACGCTTTGCGCGAAGCATTAAGTCTGACTTAGGACCAAGAAAAAATATATGAAAAAATATTTTACATGCATTTATATGTTTCCTGTATAAAATACTAAAAGCTCTTTTTTACCCTTATTTGTACGGATGATACATAGGGGACCGCATTAGATCTATCTTGTTATATTATTAAATAACCAATGTTTTATAAACATACACATACTCTTATATTACCTTTTTGTCCTTATATTCAAACAATCGCCGACCTTACCCAAAGCGTTCCGATAAATATGGTAGAAGGATAAATATGGTATGTTACTGTATCTATATAAGATTATTACATTATTGGATGCAATAGATTTTTACATCAGATAGTAAATAAAAAATGTTTTCACAATGACCTTATCTCAAAATTTCGTGACGTCCAAATTTTGTCTCATCTAAGGGAAAAATCTGTAAAAATGGCTACATATGTAATTCGAATAGAATATTATTATTTCACAATTACAATATTAAACATTTCAGATATTTCAAGATGGCTGCAGCGTAAAATAAATTTATTTGGAGAGGTATCGGAAGAATAAGAAGAAAGTTATAATTGGGGGTTTGTTAGTATGATTTTATTACGATTTGGTGTATTTATGTTATACTTTTCAGTATTTTCTATAGTACATTATACGCTTAGATTGGTCAATACACATTTTTTTAACATTTTTGTATTGATATGTTTAGGAATGAATAATGTTGAAAAATTTAAAGGTCAGAAGGTACTAATTATGCATCGTGCATCTCAAGTTAGGTTACGAAATACCACCCATTATGTTATATGAGAGGTTTTGATTTCTTAACATTGTCATCACAATCGTTACTTATGGTTTCCTCGAGTCGCGTATCCCATCTCGTATGTAAATGCTCCACCACAATAATTTCGTGAAATCCCATCAACTGCCATCTATGTATGTAAATCAGAAATGAGCCCCACATCTGACGCATGTACACGCTTTCGATACATCGCTAACAAGTTTTTTGTACCCGGTTATACATAGTTGGTTAGTCGGCTACCGAGCGCTGCGCCCGCGGGCAAAATAATAAATTTAAGGGCCCATAAAAAGTCAAAATGCCTCCGAACAGGTATAGCCTACATTAACAAACTTGCAGCCGTAGGTACAATCAATGCCGATGTTATTTATTGTTTTAATAAGTAACAAATTACACCGCATTACAAAACGTATTATCGGCCGATTATTGTGATTCGTTGGTGGAATAATTACACGATTATGAAAATCGGCCCCAACGTAATAACCTAGATTAAGCAGGGCTATAAATCACTGACCGGCCATTAATTATTTTTTCTCTTTGTAAATAATATAGTTTAATACAAAAATGATGTTCCTATCGAAGAACATTGAGCCCCGAGATATTTTTTTTGTCGTATTTCATCCCATCTTTCCTTTATTAAAATGTTTACTGACTTTCACACTGCTCATTCTAAATCATTATTTTTCAAGATTACTTGTGGTATCCTAACTGCAGTAGCCGTCTCATGCGAGTATGGAGATTTTATCTAAAATTATCCTTCACTCGGATAAAACTGATTGGATTTCTTTAACCAAAAAATGATGTTTTAATATGATTGAGTATTAAGATCGATATAACAACTATTATGTAAACACCGCACAGCGTACATATAATTAATGCATATACAAAACATATTTTCTTTGGGAAAAATTAATTTAAAATAACGTATGCGATAACAAATGCAGAACCATCATTATAAATCTCAATAAAAATAGATAAATAAATAAAGATTAATAATGATTTTTATTGTCTATAAATTATATTTTTTAAAATCAATTGAGATGGTATTAGCACATATCACGCAGAGAACCTGATCATATTGTGAACCAGAAAATCGACATGGATTTCCTTTCAAAGACATCTAGAGGAAGACCAAAGAAAACTTGACTTGAAGGCATGGCCTAGGTGACGTTGCCCATGACAGAAGAACCTTAGGACGAGAAGACCTGACTCCGACAGTCTAAAAAAAACTATAAGTCGGGATGGACCCAGGGAGATGAAAAATATGATTATTTTCTAACACAATTTTAACCATACAAACATATTTATTTTCTAAGTTATGTAAATAAATATTGAAATTCTTATGATTTACACAAATATAACTATTCAATACAATTTTCAAGTAAACCTAAGCGGCTTGTGTTTAAAAATAGGAATCAAGTTGTGGCTGAGTGTGTCAAACCTAGAGCCTTAAAGTCCGTGACTCTAACCACGGGACCACAACCCGACTCATATGTATTTTATACTTTACAGTTTTAACGAATGCTTAATGGTGTGACTTGATTTATAAAATAATTAATCGTGAACAACGTGGGCCAATAATTTATTGTATTAGGAATTGTGTGATTACAAATACCATAATGTAAACAATTAAGTGCAATTAAAGTATAATTGCTTTTTACATTTATTGCTTTAAATAATATTATGAAATGACTTGCTTATTCAATATCAACTGTTTTCTCTGTGCGTACCTTATTCGATCTCAATTTCTAATTTAATAGTTAAATATCAAAACGTATTAAACAGCCACATATTAAAATATTTATTTAAACTTTATTGTAGGAAACATGTGTATATAAAATAGCAGATTTATCGCAGATAAATATAATTTTTCAAATAATCAAAATCAGACTAGCGATAGTGGCAAAGATGTTTGAAATTAGTGGCATAGTATATGTATATTTAAGTGGTAAATTTAAGCATAGAGTGCGAGGAATTGGAGTATGAATACGTGAGTACAATCTTCATCTTCAAACCCTTATCCGCACCCCAATGGTGCATAGGGTACTGAATCATATAAACGCCTTGTTATCTTGATAGTTAACACATGAAGGAAAGGTGATCAGCCCTTTACTTCAGGTACCAGTGCAGGGTAATATTGAATAAATATTAGACTGAAAAAATCATTTCGTTTCATTTACTTATTTCGTGCGCTTCCGTAGTGTAATGGTCGCTCGGCTACCGATCTGGTGGTCCCAGGATCGATTCCTAGGGGGGGGAGGTCGGGTCAAAGATGAAGAAGAATATGGAAGTCTGGGCATTTACGGGGCTGACGACCGTCATAGGTTGGTTTAAGTGATCACTTTACACACGTGTAACATTCACCAATTCTACCCGTTATTGACAACCACACCACTCAAATTCTTGGAAGTTCTATATATGTGAACCAATTTTAAAACATTGTTCTTGAATCGCTAGAGCTTTACTAGAGACATCTATTGATGAGATGAAAAAAAGCTTTTTATTTTTCTTTGATGAGAAGTCAACAAATAATATGAAAATAACTCCTGTAATTGGGGGGAATCCAGATTTTGTGAATAAGTATTTAGACACACTCAAAATGTATGAAAATATTGATTATATCGGCTGTTGTCAACACAAAACGAGTCTTACACAATCCTTTATAGGTTGAGTATATTAAATTAGATATATCTCCCGAGTGATAATACCCTATTGACTGGCAATCTTTATCGTGACGTCATCTACAAATCATACGCAGAATTAGCTTTTTATTTCGTAAGATTCATTGTCTTGTATGCAAATGCGCATACAACCTCGTGTGACTCATTCCGGCGTCATTAGTGGTAGAAAACCGGTACATGTAGGGAGTTGGACTGTGACAATATTTATTGTCCCCGGCTCAATACTTGCGCCAATGATTGCTGTAATGATACACCGGTACTAAAAATGGAGCAGTCATTCAGCAGATGTGGCAGACCATTTTCAACCTAACGGCTTATTTATTCCATACATGTTTAATTCATTTTCCAATAAAACGACAGGGAAACCAACCTCTTCAGGGAATGCTAAACTGTAAAATTAAATAATAAAATTCAATTAATGAACAAAATCTTTATATTATATTTGAGATGTATAGAAAAAGAATCGCCAAAACTTTAGTGCCTATTTTTAAAAAAAATTTAAACTCAATCTAAAAAAAAGATTTTAATTCAATCATAAATTAATTTGTGCATATTTTCAATTTTTTTCTTTCTTAATTTTGTAAGACAATAAATTTATTTATTTTAATCATTTTTGGTCATGTTTGACTATGATAATGAAATAAAAAAATCCTTCTTAGAATAGAAAAAAATCCATAATGTATGAATTCAGCCAATTAATTTCCAATTTAGTTTATATTTTACCTGTGATTCTTTCTTAATTTTCGAAAAGCAATAAAGAATTTAATTTCAATTATTTCAGATCATGTCAGCCTACTATAATAAGTAAAATAATCATTATGTCCGCGAATTTCGAATAGAACAAAATATGCTTAATTTATAAATTTAGCCAAAAAATTCCAATTCCGTTTATATTCCTGTGATTCTTTTTTAATTTTTGAAAAGTATTGAATATTAATTAATATTATTTATTTATTTTTGAAAAGTAATAAATAATTATCTTTTCAAATCATATGATTATGACTGTTATTATGAAATAAATCATCCGTATTTCCGCGAATTTCGAATAGAACGAAATATACATAATTTATAAATTATGCCAACTAATTTCCAATTCGGTTCATATTTACCTGGGTCTACTTATTGAGGGTTGAGTTTATTGTCTAGAACTCAAGCCCTTCGGGCAATAGGGATCTAACTGCCAATTTAATTACATACCTAAATCGATTTCGCCTGATGCACAATATGAGAATCATATTATATTTTATACACGTGCATTGTATTAATATAATTTAGGATATACCATGAGTAAGATGAAATATTTGTTGTGGATTTTTTTTGTGATTTTTTTCAGTTCAAAAATCCCGTAGAATAATTGGGTATAAAATTATAGAAGCGAAACATGTTTAGTACTTATTATGTTACAATCGAATCCAGGGGTGTATAGCATATTACTTACCGAAGTCAACTTTTTGAATACATAACTTTTATTTTATTTGTATCAGGAAAAAAAATCATATTCATAGATCATTGATTATTTAATTACACCCAATATTGATCGACAACCTGTTTTACTTTTTTTCATTTGGCATTAACTTTGTGGAATAACATGATGGTTCAACATTTTTCAAAAAGTTTATAAGTTCACTTTTTTTAGTGTTATTAATGTAAACATTGCTAGTTTTGAGAACTTCAGATGTTCTAATCAACAAGTACAAATACAAGTTTCTAGTTTCAGTTTGTATGTGTTGATGAGAACATTTTAAATTATCGAAACTACTTTACTTTTATTTCAAACCCCTTAACCGCACCCCAATGGTACATATGGTACTGCATTATACAAACAGTGTTTTATCTTGATCGTTTACACACAAAGGAAAGGTGATCAGCCCTACGCTTCAGATACCAGTCCAGGGTAACATTGAATAAATATTAGAGTAAAAAAAAAAACTTATGTTTATTTGATCCCCCCTGGGAATCGAACCCGGGACCTCCAAAATGGTAGCCGAGCGTGCTGACCATTACACTACAGAGGCGAACAAAAACTTTACTCTACTAGAAACTAAAATAGTGGTTTTATACAAGTGTTTTACTTTTATATTTAAACCTGTTTCATGATCTCAAAAAATGTAAGATCCAAAAGTTCAGGAGTAATGGTAAAATTATGTACACTACGTATGTAACATTATTGATTAGGTAGTCATTTTGTGATAATATCTATCCAATTTAAAATAAACTAATATAAATACGGGTTTTATTAAAACCCTGAAAACATCGAAACTCTTGTTATATTGGATCTTAAGAAATAGTGGTACCGAGCAAAATTTTAGATTAAAAAATCGTTAACTTGTTACTTAAATTCCAATACAGGGAGTTTATAAAAGCACTAAAAAACATCTGAAGTATTACAAAGTATCTACTCTTAAAACAATTACTATCTAATATATCTCCTTTTTAAACGGCAAGTTAAGATAATTGAATGTTACACGTGTGTAAAGTGATCACTTAAACCAGCCTATGACGGTCGTAAGCCTACGGGGCTTACGACCGTCATAGGCTGGTTTAATGCCCAGACTTCCATATTCTTCTTCATCTTTGATGAGATGTCAAAAAATAATATGAAAATAACTCCTGTAATTGGAGATAATCCAGATTTTGTGAACAAGTATTTGGACACACTCAAAATGTTGTAAATAAATTATCTGGTCAAATTATAAGCTTAATAATAAAAATGAAAATGGTATTTTCTGGCGTTTCTCATGTGTGTGATTATAATCCAGGATTCGGATCTCACATACTAATATAAGAGTTTCTGCTTAATAAAAAAGCTTCTTTACATCTCACCAATAGATGTCTCTAGTGAAGTTCTAGTTATTCAATAACAAAGTTTCTAAATTGGTTCATATATATAGAACTTCCAAGAATTTGAGTAGTGTGGTTGTCAATAATGGGTAGAATTGGTGAATGTTACACGTGTGTAAAGTGATCACTTAAACCAGCCTATGACGGTCGTAAGCCCCGTAAATGCCCAGACTTCCATATTCTTCTTCATCTTTGATGAGGTGTCAAAAAATAATAAGTTAAGATAACATTGTCATCTAGTGTCTTTACTAACCTCGCCTGAGAAACGAATCGTTCGACGTCCGAATGTTCGTTATACCCTACTCCTATGACCGATCAACATCTCATTTCTGCGATTGATCTTAAAGTAAATAAAATGTGATCGTTAATGGGACGAATGCACGGAACGGTTTTAATTAATGACCGTCGCTATATTAGATACAATTATTGATTCGAAATCTAGCGGGACACATTACGAATATTTCCATACTTTATAAGCAGCCCGATAGAGACACTAAGTTGTCGCCCGTAGTAGAATAATCGACTGCTGTATACAATAAATACTAGTTAATAGATAGTGCAGAAAGCTTTCCATATCAGTACTGCGGCAATAACTGGATTCTTTAAGCAGATAAATTACACAAATGACGTATTGCATTATGTTTTAATTCAAAAGTACTAACAAATTGTGGTACTTATTTATATTATCGAATAATGTTGGGAAATAATTGAAAATTATGTGTTTAGAAAGTTCCCGTACCTGTCCGTGTGATAACAAATATATTTATTTATTTCAACGCCTACAACTATAGTCACACCGGGTATGTTTAGGGGTAGGCAGAGAGAATGGAACCCCATACTCGTCTGTCCTTATATACACTCAAAGTTTCCCTAGCATCCATCTAGTTATACATACATATCTGTTTTTTTTCCTTGTTTAAATCTGGCGAAATTAAAAATACATATTTAAAAAACAATTATTGGATTTACAATACAAAAAAATATTGTTTTGTACAAATTTATATCACTAAAAAAAAATATATAAAAAATACATTTATGTTGTAAAGGAAGATTCCTAGAATCAATAAATCATTTCAAGACTTTGGATGGATGGACAGAAAAATCAATGTTTTATCCAATGATTTTTCCCATATTTTAGTGATGTCTTATCTTCTTCTACCAAATCACATAATGATGCATTTAAACAATGGTGTGTTAGTGAAGACAGGGTTATCCAATACTTCGCTTTTAGTATCAGTTCAGGGTTATATGAAATAAATATTACACTAAATCTGTGTAACTTTTAACACCTTGTTAATGTTGAACGAAAACTGAAAGAATAACCTAAATCTAACCCAAGACTATTCACATTATTTATTTATTCGGCATTAACATTGTTGAATGACATGATTATTTTATTAAAAATTAAACACTTGAATAATCCACTTAATTGAGTTTTTTTTTTATTTACGACTAGTTTCGAAAACGACAATTGTTTTCATCTTCTGGTACAAATTAAAACCATTATTTTTATTATTATTATTTGTTTTAATTTGTACCAGAAGATGAAAACAATTGTCGTTTTCGAAACTAGTCGTAAATAAAATTAAAACTCAATTAAGTGGATTATTCAAGTGTTTAATTTTTAACAAAACTATTCACATATTAATTACACACTGAATATAATAAGCCTTGTACATCAAAAGCAATAATAATAAAAATGCACATCCAATATTTAAAAAAAAACTGTATTTTTTTTAAAAATACTGCAATTATATTCGTATCAGTAAAATGTATTCAATTTTCTTTAGATGCTAGGTTAGTAGATTCGAGATAACTGCTTCCGTCATCTTTCTAGTTTGTCAACGATCATTATTTTTATGTATGTGGATACTGCCAGTTATACATTATTTCTCAATTACGGAGTGTAGTTTATTGAAAGCAAAGCTCTCGATACTAATATCATTGTAATATTCCTTGAGTTATATAATATATAATATATAATGTAAAACGTCCAGTTTACAGAGGTATTCTACTAATACAATAGAGTTTTACATGTCATCACAATATTTCACAATATATAAAAGATTAAAATCATGTACCTGCGTGTTAAACATAAGGTTTATTGAGTAGTTTTACATTTTATAGTTTACAGTAATTCATCTGTCGTGTCATTATTTCGCTATAATGGAATGAATACATGTCTACAAATTATTGTCTGCAATTCGATTGTTATTCATCGCCATTTTACGAAGCAGTTTATTCCAATGCGAGATTTGACATGGAATAATACTAATTATGTAGGCACAAATAAAGACAATGATTGTTCTGACTCATAATATCTGGATATGGAAATAAGAAAATTGACTCGCAAGATGCCAATGATTTTCTGATATAACATACTACATAGAAATAAACTAAACAAGGAGAATAAAGGAACTGTATAAATCACATGTTGTTAATTAAAACATATAGGATTAAATAAAATAAACATTTAAGTTCCAAGGACATGTGGATTTTACAACTGACAATTTGAGATTTGCTTTAAGGTCTTTTTAAACCCGTACCAATTCTTTGTCGAATTTGGCTCGACATCGTATTTTTGTACCACGCCAACTCTTATGTCGAGTTTGGCTTGACGTTATATGGCAAGAATTTAATTTTAATTTTTTTTCAAATATTCATTCCACATTGTTTCAATGCAAAACTAAAGCAAGACCCCTTTTCAATACTTTTTGTCAATCAATTAAGTGATGCGTGCTAATTAAAAATAATTACTAAGAATTCAAGGAGTTCTGAAATGTGTGGTTATCATTTACATACCAAAGTATTACAATCTGTTCTCTTTCGTATTTCATAACATAAGTTAAGTGACGATTTAAAAATAAAAAAAAATTTAAAAATCAATTGTGAATCCTTAAAACAATAGTGTTTTAAAATAATTCTCTTCACAATTTAGGTTACAAAACAAACAAAAACAATTGTAAAATACCACTTTTTAGTTTATTAATGTTAACACAACAAGTTACAAAAATTACACATAAACTTACCAATGTTTGAAAATACAAACAATTTATGTAGTTTCACTTTTCACATGTTGATGAAGGTCAATTCAAAAATGGTAACAAAAAAGTGCTTTCTTTAATATTTAAACTTTATTTGTTTCGAGTATTTATTTGCCTATCAAGAGTCATTAATAGGTGAAAATAAAAACTGATATAAAATACTTCAATATTTCTCGAAATTAGTCTTTATAGCGTTTTTAATAATAAACCCAAAAGTTTCTTCTTCTTCTTCCTGACTACATCCCAGCTTATTGTCTTTGTAGACTGCTAGGGTCAGCTCTCCTCGTTCTCAGGTTAAAGGTCCTTCTGTCCTGGACAACGTCACCAAGGCCATGCCTTCGAATCATGTTATCTTTCTGCAGCACCCATGATTTTTTTGGCCTTCCAATAGATCCATTTCTATTGATTGGTTTACAACATGTTCGGGTTCTCTGCGTCCTATATGCCCATATCATCTCAATTGCCCCTCTTCTACCTTCCTATTAATCTCTGTTTCACCTAGATATTAATAGGAAGGTAGAAGGTAGACAAAGAGAAATGCAGAGAATCTCAGAAATACAGAAGGATCCATACTTGGTTTTAGCCTGAGCGTTAAAATAAAAAATGAATAAACCAGGAAAAAAACAAAGTACAGGACATCTTAAAATATTAGAATGTTAAACCACAAATGGAAATACCAGGAAAATAAAAACAAAGTAGGGACATCATGGATCGCGTGGCAAAACTCAAATGGCAGTGGGCAGGACATATAGCGAGACAGAACCCCACAAGATGGACCCCAAGAATTATATGATTGAGACCTTGGGAGAGCAAAAGAGGTGTCGGAAGACCCCAAAAGAGATGGTCTGACGATATTGTCGCTGTGGGGGGTAAAAACTGGCTGCAAGCAGCAACCAACCGGAGTAAATGGAAAGAAGGAGAAAAGGCCTATATCCAGCAGTCGAAATCAGAAGGCTCATAACGAAAAAGAAGAAGAAGAAGATATTAATTAACCCAAAAGAGTGTAATTTTTAAATTAAAATCATTATGTTCATTCACAAAATGAATACCAAATCAATTAATAAATTTGATGCAATATTAATATATATTTAATTAATATTATTAGATATTAAAGAGGAAGAAGTTAGTGATATAATATTAAAATAGGCCAGAGGTCAAGTAGATTGTATGTTCGCTCTTATTAAGAGTACGAGCTACCGGATGATTGGATGTCCTCGTATATAATTTAGGTTAATTTCATAATAAATATAACCAATGATAAAATGATTGATGGAGTTGAGCGATGCATGGATTAAGTTCTTTCCTGGCGTTGTCATCCAGATGTACGAACAAATTGAGTAAATTTAATTATACCTACGAGTAAATTGAATGCATTTATTATATCGTGTATACTATGGTAGGTATACCTGACGCGATCAGAAATCAAATGAACATTGTATATTCACACAGGCATATGCTTGATCAAAACATATCACGTTTTCTAGCGTAAAATTTCGATGTTAATAGATATACGCATACCTGGGCTGAGATGGTCCTCAAAATATTATTATTTCTTTTTTACTTGACATGTCAACATAAATGAAAAAGAAATAGAAGTCTGGGCATTTCATCTCACCAATAGATGTCCCTAGTGAAATTATAGTGATTGAAGCACTATGTAACTGGTGACTTTTTTCATTGTAATGGCAGCGTCATCTGATGAACGTAAGACCAACATACTTAAAACTAAACATTGCTCATGGTGGAAAGCGTGCTTCTTGACAGCTGCTGTCACTTGGCATTTTTAATGATTTCGATTGTATTGACGTTTCATAGATTTTTAATGTTTTTGCATCACAAGCATTGTGAAATGAAACATATGAGAAATAAATCCTGTTTTCTTTCTTTTCTATTAAACCAGACTGAGTCATAGCGGCACGTGTCCGGCTAAAGCTGGTTACCAATATTTTTTTTAGATCAGAAAATAAAAGTATTCACATAAAAATATGTATATTTATATTATTTTTTGACATCTCATCAAAGATGAAGAAGAATATGGAAGTCTGTGCATTTACGGGGCTGACGACGGTCATTGACTGGTTTAAGTTATCACTTTACACACGTGTAACATTCACCAATTCTACCCATTATTGACAACCATACTTCTCAAATTCTTGGAAGTTCTATATATACTCTTATGAACCAATTTTGAAACATTCTTCTTGAATCACTAGAACTTCACATCTGTTGGGGAGATGAAAAGAAGCTTTTTATTGAGCAAAAACTCTTTTATTAGTATGTGAGGTCCGAATCCTGGATTTTATTGTATATTGATATCTATTATTTTAATGAAATATATTCGAAATAAGTGCTCTGTGTTTTCTTAATTTTCTCTATAACCAGACTGAACAACAACAATACAAGTCCGAATGAAGCTGATTAACAATATTTTTTTAACGATCTGAAAGTACAAATATTCTCATAAAATGATTATATGGGTAACGCACGTAAAATTGTAATGAATTCGCCAAGTAGTTGTTCAACAAAGTCTCCCTGTATCTCATTAATAAATTGTCCATGTGTGCGTGTTTACAATAACGCTAAGCAATAATTCAATTACGTTCCCTCAATAAAGTTAACCATCACAACATCTGCAGTACATACATACCTACCTCATTTGTAATACTAAATCTACACAACTACATATTCCCGTATTCTAACTACAGCAGTACGTCGGAAGCTTAACCCTTTCTTACATGAAGCCCTGGTATCATGTCTTAAAAAAGGTAAGTTATAAGTACATTTTTTGACATCTTAACATAGATGAAGAAGAATCTGGAAATCTGGGCTTACAATGGTCATAGGTTTGCGGATACGCGTAGAGCATAGAATAAAACAAGTAACATTTGCAACATTTTGAGTGTCCAAATACTTGTACACAAATCTGGATTATCTCCAATTATAGGAGTTACATTTTTTGTTTTTGTTTTTTCAAACATTAATTGTATACATTTATTTAAATCACAATTTTTAACATATTAACCAAAACAAAATAAGTTTTTTGTGTGTCTAGTCGGTGGAGTTCTTTTTTATTACATTTTTTATTGCTTTTAACCATTGTAACCTCATATACACACAAAAACGAGAGTAAAATTAAGAATATATACATTTTAAAATTTTCACAAAATTAACTCTTGATCATTTACCCATTCCTTTATTTTGCCTTTGTTCCATATTTTATTTTGACCTCTAACATCCGTCGGCAACAAATTAAAAATGTTCGGAAAGATATGTTGCAGTATTCGATTAATTATCAATTCTTTACATTTAACATTATTTTAGACATCTCATCAAAGATGAAGAACAATATGGAAGTCTGGGCATTTTCGGGGCTGACGACCGTCATAGGCCGTCATGATCACTCAAACCAGCCTATGACGGCCGTCAGCCCCGTAAAAGCCCAGACTTCCATATTCTTCTTCGTCTTTGATAAGATGTCAAAAATAACATGAAGTAACATTTGCGTGTAAAACCCCTCAAACTGCAGTTCCTTAAAACAAACAAATCTCCAAGATGTAATATTCATGCAAAGCTCTCGATATTTCTCAGCTTGCCAATAATTAAATACTTCATATATATATATATATATATATATATATATATATATATATATATATATATATATATATATATATATATATATATATATATATATATATATAATACAATGATCATCATAAAGGGTGTGTTTATAAGTCATCATGCATCTCGCATATACGGTGAAGTTTTCCTTTTTATTAATTAGCCCCGTACTGGACGAAATAGTTTGCAAATCGGAACTAAGAATTACCGACTGTATCATAAATACATCGGCCGCCATCTTTGAGTTGGCGGTTTAATTATTCTTCAGCGCAATCTCATTGGAATTAAATTAAACAAGATGCAAATTTGAGGTTCCATTTAAAATTGTTTATCTGATGAGGAATATATTATATTAGTGGAAGTTATAAAGACGAGAGAGAAGTCTGATTTATGTTGAAGAGTAGGACACGTTGAGAATTTTTGTTTTGTTGAACTAATTTCGCAAGATTTATTTTTATTATGTGATTATTGTGATTTAAATGTATGATCATAATAAAGTTTTATAGGATGATTTCTGTATTTATTAATTCAAACATAACTAGTTTCGAAAACTACAGATGTTCTCATCAAAAGATGAAAATGCAATCTGATTTTCATTTGTATTTTCACCAGCTGATAAGAGCATTTATAGTTCTAAAAACATTCGTGTTTACATTAATAAACTCAGAAGGGGTCTTATAAATAGAAGTCTTTAGATACTTGAAGGACAAACAAACCAAAAGTTTATTAAATAATCGAAGGATGCATAAACAAAGTGTTTTTTTAAAATATTTATTTAAATTTGTTGTTGTAGGTAAATACCGCTTTTTCTTAAAATCTATTGTAATGCGCGCTTCGATGTATTTTACATCATTTTCAAATACCGGTGTTTGAAAATGACGTGGAATGCATCAAAACACTTTCATAAAAGATTTAGAAACAGTGGTATTTTTCAAGTAAAACTTAAATTCAGATAGATAAATATTACCACAAAGTGACAAGTGAAAAAAGCATAATACATATTATTAGTATTGATGAATGTATATTTTCATAATATGAAGTGTAAAATTAAAGAGCAAATTTTATATTTTCCATTTTTTGTATAGATTTTCAACAAGTTGATCGTTTAAAATATATTTTTTCTTCTTCTTTCGGTGCTATGTTCCTTTTTATGAATAGACTTAGGCGTTTATCACTGCCCCATACCGGTTTTTGTTCCTTTCGGCAAGATTTATCTAGTTCCTGATGCTCTGCAGTTATGACATACTTCCTCCAACTCCCCGAATGCCTTCCGACTTGGATTATGGTTCGGAATAGGCAATACCTTGGATTTAGCTTCTTGTGACTAAGTACTTAGATTGACGTTTGTGTTAGGATATTTTCAAGATCCTAGTTTATCAATTCAAAAGTATTTTTGTAAGATATATAATGAAACGTTTGTTTTGATGGTTTGGGCGTATGAATCAAATTACCGAAGAAATAATAGTCAAACAAATTTATGAGGAGAATGTAGTTGGAAATAGAAGCTGAGGAAGACTGAAGAAACATTGTATGATAAAATAATCTAAATACTTAAAATTAGTCTGATTAGGAGTCAGAATAATCGGCAGGTATGTAATACGAGATGCATGAATAAGGATGAGGCGAAGATTGTTTGTGAAGACAGGTTGGTGTGGTATTCTATCCTTTATCTCTGCCTTCCTCGGCGGGAAGCGGCGTGATAGTTACTCAGTTAGTTTAACATCGAAAAGCTTAGAAAATTATCTGTGCATAGTAGAAATATTATATACTAAAAATTTCATAAAAGGGTCGAATATTTGTAAGATGAGGATGGATATTATGTACGCTAGTTGGCCTGGCCATGTATTCCGCATGCCTCCCGGGAGCCTTAATCAAGCTTGCCTCTTTTATAAGGCATTAGGACTACTACTACTGACAATTTGTCGACCGATCTCGTCTGAACTTCGGGACGTGGACCAGAATTAGGAGGATGCAAGGGAGCTGGCGGTTGACAGAAAAGCCTGGAGACAGTTTGTAGACTCTATCTGCTCCACATAGGGAGCAGATATGATTAAAAAAAGCTTTTTATGAAATCAATATATCATCCACCTCCAAAGAGTTAGTTCTTCTTACCCTTATCCTAACCCAATGGTGTATAGGTTACTGGATTGTATTAACGTTGTGTTATCTTGATTGTTACTTACATGAAGGCAAGGTGATCACTCAGGGACTAGTCCAGGGTAATATGAAATAAATATTAGAGTAAAAGTACAGCAAAGAGTAAGTGAAAATATTTTTCTTTTACGTTTTTTGCAGATACTTTATGGCACATTTTATAAACTTAAAACAATAAAACAACTTTGTTTTAACAACTTTTTATTGGTATTTTTTTCCAACCGGTTTCGATAAGAACCTTGTCATCCTCGGGGTTATTATACTAATTCTAAAACATTGAAATACTCATAGTTCGGTAATAGTTAATAACTCTTCCCTTACGATACCAAAAACTTCCACGCACTCCATACACCATATGGAAATATGATTTAAAAAAAGTGATTTAAAAAAAAACGGGAAAAAAACTCACAAATGTTGCTTTTATTGAGCATTGCGCAGCGAATACTTGACGAATACGGAGTTGACGTAACCTATAACCTAACTATGAGTATGTCAATCTTTTAGAATTAGTACATAAACCCTGAGGATGACAAGGTTCTTGTCGAAACCGGTTGGAAAAAGTGTACCAATCAAAAATGGTTAAAACAAAGTTTTTTTATTTTATAAAGTTTAAAATGTTTTTTGAGTTTTAAGGATATTCCGAGGGCTAATTTGTGTCTCTAATTAAAATGATTATTACTACAAGTCCAAAGCGCAGGAATAACTGTACGAACTATTAGAAACCTTTCAGGGAAACCGAACAATGGTTAGTGAATATTAAATCGAGGGTCAAACGCAATTATTGAATACATTACATTAATAACCGTCCGACTGCTAAACTTTGACAATATGATGATGGAACTGGCTGTGCCTACATAAGCAACGCTAAAGTTGAAGCGAAAGATATAATTAAGGGTAAATATCACACCGGCCGGCGGTCCAGCGCAAAGTTCTAGCCTCACTTCGGCCATTGCAGGGTTTTGAAATGAGATGGATCTAGGATATATTACGCCCGAACGCGTTATATTTTAAATTTGTCGATAATCATCCCGTATGTGTCAATCATCATCTCTTTGTGAAATTTATTGCATATTTTCTCCATCTAAATTTATGACGTAACACTTTATTGATGCCTATTCCATTTAAAATTCGACTATCAAGATATTCGGTGTTTTATGAATATATAATATATAATAACCGCTTGAACACATATTATTTTTTGACATCTCAACATGATTGACATAATGCATACTGGAAAGCACTATAGTAAAAGTGCAAGAATCCCTTACCCGTAGCACGACCTTGCATTTTTAAGCGGGGTGCAAAAAAGTGAAAGAGGAAAAAAAACATGATTGACACCACACTACTCAAATTCTTGGAAGTTCTATATGTATAATCCAATTTCGAAAATTGTACTTGAATAACTAGAATTCCACTAGAGACATCTAATAGTGAGACGAAGAAGCTTTTATTGAGAAGAAAATATTTATATGTGACGTCCGAATCCTGGATAATATATAATCAAATACATGAGAAACGCCAAAAAATATCCGTTTTATTATTTTAGCTTAAAATTTTAACAGATAATTTGTAAACATTTTGAGTGTGTCCAAATATTTGTTCACAAATCTGGATTGTCACCAATACGAGTTATTTACCATATTATTTTTTGACATCTTCCATATTATGATAAATAACTCATATAATTGGAGATAATCCAGATTTGTGGACACACTCAAAATGTTATTAAAATCATTCATGCTTATTGACACTGAAAGGATAACAAATTATTTTTAATGAAATAAAATGTAATATAAATTCAAAAAAATAAATCACGATCTGTCCGAACGATTTTGGGCTCTGATGACGGCTAGCAGCTGGTTCCAGTTACAAAAAATCCTCATTTTGAAGCTGTGAAAGCTTTCAACATAGCCACCATCTGGTCTGAAGAAGTCGTCTAGATTTCTAGATAGTTGTCGTCTACCATATACTGAGGAGTTGATGGTTTTGAGACGAATGTGTGATTTAGCCCTTGAACACCAGCTAACATATTGTAGGTTCGTTGGTTCAAATGAAAATATCTGCTTTTTTGATGAAAAATAAAAATGTTATTTAAAAAAAAAATCATTCATTCTCTGGAGCTCAAAAATAAAACTTGAAAGCGGCTGAGTCAGGAGTCGTAATAATCGTCGGGTATGTATGAGGAGATGCATGAATGTAGAAGAGGCAAAGAATGTTTGCAAAGACAGAGTGGTGTGGCGTTCGATTCTCTCTGCCTACCCCTGCGGGGAAGCGGCGTGATGGTTAGTTAGTTAGTTAGTTAAGAAAAATCCATTAAAAATAACCTTATATTTCCAGAATATCAACAGGTTTTCTCATTTTTTGTTTTATGGGGTTGAAAGTGTTTCCTTGATCGTGCAATAAGATAAGGCGACGAGTTTTATAATATGTGTTTAGGGTAGTATTCAAATGTAAAAATGTACTTTTTTCATGTTAATCTAAACAAGAATTTAACTTAAAATCCCATGTAACATATAGTTCGTTAGTATTACGACAACATTTCGATATAATTTATGTTTTTATACAGATCATAGAATTTGGTAGGATTCGAACAACTGTATTGATTTTTAAATGTCATGAGATCGTTATTGTGTGCTAATTAAGTTTTCATTAGTGCATTGAAATTTAGCGTCACAATCATTATCAAAAATAATAATTGGTCTACCTTTACAATAATGATAAATAAATAACAATAATAAAAAAACTCCACACAAAATTTTAACACTTTAACCTCTAGGGAGATTGTTATCAAGATTTGAAACATATTAGTTTATAAGAATGCTGGCTGGTTAAAGTCACTAATGAGTAATATTGCCATTTTTATTCATAGAAACATCCACCGTAACAAGGGTACATATAATTTTCCACGGTTAAATAAAACAGAAGTGGCCAAATGTTGTGTAAATTGATCATTTATGTTATACTTAGTAAAGTATTAATATATATACATATGTAAATATATATAAATTTATATAATATATATATATATATATATATATATATATATATATATATATATATATATATATATATATATATATATATATATATTTATACATAAATATATATATATGTATATATATATATATATATATATATATATATATATATATATATATATATATATATATATATATATATATATATATATATATATATATATATATATATATATATATATATATATATATATATATATATATATATATATATATATATATATATATATATATATATATATATATATATATATATATATATATATATATATATATATTATATATATATATATATATATATATATATATATATATATATATATATATATATATATATATATATAAATATACATATATATATATACATGTATATAATTTTTTATATAATTAGTTAAGACTTGTAAATGGCTAAGATTTCCATATTACTTACCATCAAAGCACTTTGTCTTAGTAGAGGTATTAATAATAAATGAAATGATTTCTTTATAACTTTTGACGTACTTTGACGTCTGACGCTACCTGTTTATAAAGTTTGCTTCCTTCGAAACGTCAAATTTGCGATGCCGGATTCGATTATCTACTCTGCCTAAACTTGATTTCCATTTTCTAGCAGAGTGCGCCGAACGCCGTTTGGCTTTAACCTGCATCCAGCCCTGCGTAGAATAACCAGTCCCGGTCTTAATAAGCGGGTTTACCTAGCGCTCGTCCAACTCCTCGTGTATTCGGACTCGGCAAATCTAATTACTGAGCCCGGCCCCTTCCCACTCCACCCCTGTACTACAGTTTAGCTCCGAAACTAGAAACCCTCCCCCCCACCAATACTTCTTTGGCTCATGCTAAATTGACAAATTTAGCATCCTGTATACTGAGAATATCCTATGTATTAAATAACCTTATCATGAGGCTATTGATGTCTATGTGTATGAGAAATTCATGCAACGCATTTTGCTATTGGATATTGTTTGTAGTTTAATCAATAGATCTGATGTCACGAAGTCAAAAAATGGTTGAATTAGAAAATCAAATAATGCATTGATGACTTTGTGTATGCAAAATTCATGCAACGCATTTTTATAATGTATATATTGGGTTGATGCAAAAGTAATGACCGTTTTTTATGATCCCAGGTAAAAATTTTTTTTTTCATAAATTATGAATAGTATCTTCATTTTTATGATTCCATTGTATAAAGGATGCTTTTTCTCTACTTTCTATTCAGTTTTGGCCTAGCCAAAATACGGTAATGACCCCTTGTATTTTTTCAAAATGTCGTTCGATAAAGTGCATTTACGTCATTGTTTACTTTATGAATTCCGTAAAGACAATACCGCGGGTGTGGCAACCAAAAACATTTGTGAAGTATATGGAGCAGATGTCATCAAACTTCGACAGGTACGAAGATGGTTTACAAAATTCCGATCTGGAGATTTTTCACTCATTGATAAACCACGTACCGGGCGGCCATTGAAGTATGATGAAGACAAGTTAAAAGTCGTAATTGACACCAATCCACGTGTAACCATCAGGGAGATTGTGTCAATGATGGGAGTCAACCAAACAACCGTATTAAGACATTTGAAGCGTGTGGAAATGGTTTCGCGGTACGACGTTTGGATACCTCATCAATTGTCGGCTGCCAATTTATTGGGTCGTGTTTCAACGCGCGTTGCTTTGAGTGCGAGACAAAAACATGAACCTTTTTTGCATCGTTTGGTAACGGGAGATGAAAATGGGTCGTGTACAACAACGTGACAAGAAAAAGACATTGGACTATACCTGGACAAGCCCCATTAACAACTTCGAAGGCCGAAATCCATAAAAAAAGTTATACTTCGTGTTTGGTGGAATAATAAGGGTATTGTGTATTTTGAACTGTTAGAACAAGATAAGACAAGTACAGCAGAACGATATTGTCAGCAATTATCCAAATTGAACATGGACCTTCAAAAGAATAGACCAGAATTAGTAAACAGAAAAGGGGCAGTGTTTCATCAGGACAACGCGCGACCACATGTGGCTATGATGACCCAACACAAGCTAAATGAGTTAAATTGGGAAGTTATCAAGCATCCACTGTATTCTCCAGATCTTGCTCTTTCTGATTTTTATTTATTCCGATCACTGCGAAAAAATTTAAATGATGAAAAAAATTATTCAATAGAGCAGGTAAAAACATCCCTTACTTCATTTTTCGCATCAAAATCCACGGAATTTTATACTACTGGTATTAATAAGTTGATAGAAAGATGGGAGAAGGTAATAAGAACTGATGGAAATTATATAATTTATTAAATAAATAATATACAAAAAAAAAAATTAAAAAAAAAAAAAATGTAAGAAACGGTCAAAACTTTTGCATCAACCCAATAGTTTGTGAGTAATCAATATTACTGATGTCACCAAGTCAAAAATGGTCAGATTACAAAATAAAATAATGTATGGAATCTCTCATGCTAATGTGTATGTGAAATTTACGACACGCATTTTGATAATGGATATCGTTTATGAGTAATCAATGTTACTAAAGTTTCTAAGACAAAAAGTGTTCAAATAGTAAAATAAAATAATTTATGGGATCTCTCATACCTAAAATATTTCTTGAATCGATGAATCTAAGACATTTAGAAAAAATGTAACAGAGTTACACAACACAAGAAATCAACGAAAAACATTTCTTAGTTGGCAAAAAAGGCAGTGAAAATACATTTAAATTATTAATATTTTCCAAATTTTAATGCATTTTTTGTGGATGGTCAATTTAACTTTTTTTCATATAAATATTAGTATACAACCACTCTCCTGGATTTTTGTGTACGGGTTTCGTATTGTTTAGTGTAATATTGTTTGCATGCTATTTGATTGTCCCGAAGAAAAGATGGGTACATTTTTGTAAAAAAAGTTAAAAAGTAAAAATATTTATACTTAGTGACGTTTAATAAAATACAATTGACATATACCGATGATTTAAAAATAAATGTATTTTGAAGAAGGTTAATTTATGCATAGTCAATATTACCAGCCATTCGGCTACCACGGTGGTAGCAAGGAAGCCGAGGCGCCAAAATAGCCGGTAGATACCAGATTATTTTTATTATTTATAAGAGATTCAATACAATATCGATTATATTTATGACTATGCCTCTAGAAACAAGATTTATTGTACAAATGCATTTTGCAGCCAATTTTGAGCGAATTTTGAGCCAACTTATACATCCCACGCCCGTACCTACTCTACGTATCTATTTTCTATTATTCGTAGTTTGAGGTTCAATAATGATGTTGACTGGTCAGAAACACGTGTCATAATATATTTGAAAAAATTGTGGAATTTATCAAGTAGATAGGTAGATTTAAAACTGGAATTCTTCACTAAAGAACTTAATGAGAAAAACACAATTTTTGTTGTTGTTGTTGTTAAAAATAATATTCTACGAGTATACACCTATTAATTGCGTGTTAAAATATGAACTGCTTTTTAAATATATCATTAGTTGATTTTGATCAAGAATATTGGATCGATTTTTGTAACATATTTTGTTAGTCTAAATAACTGGCGTTGTGTTGAAAACATTATCTAACCTTCTGTGATCTTGTAATTAAATACTATTTGTTTAAAACGGCAATCAGGATTTTTTAAATTACCAAAAAAGTGAACAAGGAAGTAAAATTTTTTTTTGGTGATCGATTTTTTACTCTTATTTATTTAATTGGATTTATTTTATGTAATTTCTTTTTAATAACTTTAAAAAATTTGGGGTTTTTGCTTTTCGATTTTCATTGATATTTTTAATCATTAAAAAAATTAGCATAATACCAATACAGAACGTGTTTATTGAACCAAGTATTAGGGCGAGGTATCCGGGCCTCTGTGGTTCATTTAGCATATGTATTTGAAAATAATAATTAATAAAAGAAATAACTCTAACTCCACTACTACCAAACCTTAAATATGTACCCAGCAGTGCATAAGGTACTGCATCAAATTGATGCAATTTAAGTTTGATCGTTTATTGCATAAAGCCATATTTACATTTTATGTAAATATATATGTATATATATATATATATATATATATATATATATATATATATATATATATATATATATATATATATATATATATATATATATAAATATATATATATATTTATATATATATATATATATATATATAAATATATATATATATATATATTATATATATATATATATATATATATATATATATATATATATATATATATAAATATATATATATATATATATATATATATAAATATATATATATACATATATAAATATATATATAAATATATATATATATATATATATATATATATATATATATTTATATATATATATATATATATATATATATAAATAAATATTTATATATATATAATATATATATATATATATATATATATATATATATATATATATATATATATAAATATATATATATATATATATATATATATATATATATATATATATATATATATATATATATTTATATATATATATATATATATATATATATATATATATATATATATATATTTATATATATATATATATATATATATATATATATATATATATATATATATATATATATATATATATATATATATATATATATATATATATATATATATATATATATATATATATATATATATATATATATATATATATATATATATATATATATATATATATATATATTTATATATATATATATATAAATATATATATATATATATATATATATATATATATATATATATATATATATATATATATATATATATATATATGTATAATGTATACGTTCTTGTCTTCCATTTAAAATCTAGCATTGAGAAAATTCTCGATTTCTATTTGACGATTCTTATCTGTAATTGTAGTAAGTTCACATTTACTTATCGCGTACACTAATCTATCATAATTTGAGTGATGATGATTACAATTAGTGTCAACTTGATTTAAATCCAACATGGCGGCGGGTATTATAATTCGCAGTGTTGTGATGGTCACCATAATACTACCCCCGAAATGCTGACATGCCTCCCTTATTTTACACGAAACCAGCCCCTAAACTTCTAATACGTATTAAACACCGGAGCTTGAATTAAGGCCGAAATGTATCCTAGGATATATTTTTGGTGCAATTTAAATTTATTTTTAAATTGGAGTGTATATATTCTATTCTTACTCTGGTCCAATAGTTCGCCTCATTCGCATCCAATAGTGCATAGGGCTATGCATCGTATTGACGCAGTATTATCTTGATCATCACTCACATGAGGGCAAGGTGATAACTTCTGCGTTTCGAGGACCATGGTTAATATTAAATAAATATTAGAGTGTAAAATCAATAATATTTATTTTCAACCTCCTCCTGGGAATCAAATCTGAAACCATCAGTTTGGTATCTATAGATGCTAACTATTATACCACTGAGGCGGACATATTTATTCATTACTAAAATTTCTAAAATAATATTTAAAAATATTTAAAATAATCACTATGCATCATTTGTACATTGACTTGATGGTGACATTGATGTTATAACTTCAACAAAAAAATAAGTGTTTATTTAATCTTTCTTCCTTACACTCTTTGCCTTACTCGCAGATAAGCCTCTGAAATAGAGGTTTGTCAACTTTGCGTCTTACTAAATTCAACAAAATGATCGTGTAAGCGCAGTAATAAGAACACTTTTTTGCAAGGTATGAATAAAAGATAATTACACAAGACTTCATGAAAAAGTAATTATTCAAAATTGATACTTTTAGAAAATAACTATTACAGAAATGGTAATTGTACAATATTTAAATTGATAAATTAAATTTAATTATGATTCTTTAAACATATACTTTTCAATTCAATTCTATATTAATGTGTTTATCGCCGGTTCATTATGTTCACCTCCCGTAATAATTTTTGATATCTTTTAGAACAAATTGACTTTAATAACACTTTCAATTGAATTTTTCCTTGATAAATACCAGTATTTCTTAAAACTTATTCTGACATGTTTTTCGATGCATACAAAAATTCTTAAAATTATTAATACGAAAACATTTTGAATCCATGGAAAACCAATAAATAAATATAAAAATAAGAAACAGCTCCTACCTCATTTTCATCCTTTAAGGTCTCAAGAACAAAACTCTTAAATAAAGACCAAGCTTCACATACAGCATTTGAAAATGATTCGGAATGCATCAAAACACGTGTCACAGTAGATTTAAGAAATAGTGACATTTACAAAGTAATGCTTGGATAAAAAAATATTCTTCATCTTACCCTTACCCGCACTCAATGGTGCATAGGGCACTGCATCGGTTTGACGCAGTTTTATCGTGATGGTTACTTACAAGAGGGCAAAGTGATCACTCCGGCGCTTCAGGGACTAGTCCATGGTAATATAAACTAAATATTAGAGTGTAAAATCACTTATATTTATTTTCATCCCCCCCTGGGAAATGAACTCGGGACCTCCAGTACGGTAGCTAAACACGCTAATCATCACACTAAGAAGACGGACAAAAATCGGACCAAAATCTTCAATTCCCATTTCAATGAATAAAAATTACATACAACGTAATTATAAAAATATTATTTCACATTCATATGACATTGAATACTTAGATTTTACTTGTTATATAATGTTAGTATACAATAGTATGTAATTGTGTCGGGTTGTGGTCCCGAGGTTAGTGTCGCGGACTCTTGAGTCAGAGTTTCTCGGTTCGAACCCAGTCTACCACAATTAGATACCTACATATGTCTTATTAATAAAAATAGACAGATATAACCACAAAGTGCCTGCGGAATCAATTAACGAAACAATTTATACTAAGTTGATTTATATTATTATATGGGCGATAAGTCGTAAACTACTGTTTCAATAAACCTTCTTAGAAGGCTCTGTCAGTAACAGTTAACTGGTCATTGAAAAAGTAGGTTTAAACCGACCCCAGCACATCTAACCCTTACCCGATCTCCTCCCAACCCCATCTCATCCCCTTATCATTAATATCCTCACCCGACCACCACTCATTTGCGATAGTTCTATAGCACTAATGCGAAATTTAAGTAGGGGTTGTTATATTGCTTGAATATAAGGTGTTTCAAATTTATACTTGCTTTATATTGTACCATTAGCATCAGTACTTAAAATTCGAGGCATGTAATAATTTCATTCTATAATATTTTATTTTAATGAAGACTCATTAAGAAGCATTAGATCAATGATTTAAATTCATTACATAAACATTTATATGGGAAATGTGGTACCGATCAATAATTACAAAATTATTATATAATGTTGTCTTTCGATTCAAATGAGTAATAACTTATAAAAATTACATAATACATAAAAAAAGCTATTACGCCTGTTCCTCACATTGTAGGTAGAGGGAAAAGAACGCCACGCCAATCTGTTTTTGCAAACAATCTTCGCCTCTTTCATATTCATGCATTTCATCATACATGCCCGACAATTATTCCGACTCCTGACCACTTTCAAGTATCTGAAATACTTAATCACGCCAAGTTTTTATCGGTATTTCTTTGCTACTTTTGCCGTGTGACGTATACTATTGTTTGCATGCTGTTGTAGCGATTGTCTTGACGAAGAGGTGGGTACGTCTCGAAACCGGTAGACGAAATGTCGGTGAGTTGTTATATACAAATATTACTAACATTATAGTTTCATACATTAGAAATAATATAGAAATTATACCAAATAAAGCGATGTGATTAGTACTTTTAAAAAATATATATAATAATATACCATAGAAAAAATGAGAGAAGAACCCAACTGGTTATCTATGAAAAAGATACTTAAACATAATATGCTGATCTTTATATATATACATATTTTTTAACGATAAATTACCCAAATATTTTAAGGATAAAATAGTTTAAAATAAAAATTTACATAAACATATTACTAGAAATAAGGATAAAATAAGACTACCATTGTTGAAAAAAACTGAATCGCTAAATTGTTTAATGTATAAGGGTTTGAAAATTTATGATGAGATGCCTGAATGTATGAAGAGTGAAAAGAGTGAAAGTATTTAAAAGTAAACGTTTTGTTTACTGTAAGAAGATGTAAATATATATGATGTAAATTAAATGTAAATAACAGTTTGTATTAGTTGTAATATAAGCTAACTAAAAAAAATAAAAAAATAGGGTTGGATGGTTTTTACCCTGGTGGGATACTTCAGGGAAAATAGGGATGTATATTTTTCTTTAAATTCCCGAGTAGAGTGAAATACATAGTTTAATATATAGTATGTATATACATATGTAACTAAGATATTTATCACCATGATATTTGGTGGCAACCCCGTCACCTGGACTATTCTACCTAAAAGCTTCATGCATGGGAGTTGTAGTATGTCTATTGTTCCTAAACAATCGATTGACTAGTTAACGTATTCATATTTGGCGAAATTTAGCGGTGGAAGTTTCAAATGTCTAACTTCTTGGGACTCTCGTTGTATCCATTACACAGTATTAACGTGTACGGTCTATGCATATAACATAACGTACCTATTCTATGTAATACAAAACCACCCTTCAATTATTTATTAACCTTTCGTGCACCTTCTTATCCAATATCGCTCGGTCGAAACAACACATTAAATTTTTAATGCCTCACAAAATAATACATTGTTTCCGGAGATAATAAAAATGTAAATATACATTAGGTTCCATTTCATATATGCTTTTCATTTGAAAATATAATAAAATAATCATATTTACGAGTATGTATCTGTTTATGTTTATTTATATTTATTTTTATTTTTTTTAAAGTTTTTATTGTTAGCAAAATTACTTCAATTTTAAACTATTTCTGTGAGCCAAAGCGGTTAATTATTAAACATAGGAAACAAATTGTAGTAGAGTGGTTCGAAGCCAGAAATTCCGACTAAGGAGTCCGAGACACTAACCACGGGACCACATCCCAACACTACTATGCATGTTTATAGATGTAGTATGGGATGTATGTACATATATTTTCTTCTTTAAAGCTCTCAAAAAACGTGTTGCACGTATTTTCAAATGTTTTTGATAAAATGTGAATTTTTTACTGAGTTTATTTTATTATATCGACTAGTTTATATTTATAACTATAGATGAAAGCACACCTTCAGAAACTAGTCATTATAATAAAATAATCTCAAGTGGTAAAAAACGAATATTTTTCTTTTACAAAAAATTTAGGAGCAACAAAATTTATTTAATTCATTTTAGTTATAGTAGATTGAAATTAATGCACAAAAAATTATTAATAATGTAAGTACAAAAGAAAGTTCCAAGTCCTTTCATTTTATCAATACTGATTAGTCAGACACTTAGTCTGTAATAAGTCATTCAGTCTGCTTTGTCGATAAATGTCAAATTTTAAATAAAGTATGATGGCAACGTGCTCACAGGGGCGTCCGTGGTCTAGAAGTTATCGCCTAGCCGCCCGTATCTGGGCATGAAGGCCCAGGGTAGGTACCCTCGGTGCACAAGGGTAGCGCGAGGTACGAGCAAGGGAAGCAGCCGACTCTGGACGTAGCAACTCCTCCATAATTAGATGAGTGCAGAGTGCCCGATAAGTTTATCCCTCGGAACACACAATTTAATTATGAAGTCTGTAATCTAGCACGTATTTCGAGCGAGGGGCGCCTATGCAAGGTAATGTGTAATCTGATGAATAAGTACGTCCAATCAAACTATAATTTAGATTCAATAAACTACATACATAGGTACTGTGGAAAGTTTCATAGATTTTTTTTATAATGCTAAGGTTGCAAACATGTTCCTGGTTTATTTAGACAATGTTTTTACATATCAAAATAACATACAGTGCTGCATATAATATTGACAAAACATATATGATATAAAACATATTTCCAATAAGGATAATTTCGCATTTGTTTTCTAGGGATGAAAAGATTGATAAAGACATAGAAAGGAGAGTGAATGCTGGGAACAAAGTGAATGGTGCACTGAAATCAGTTATAGCAAATAAAAACCTATCGGCGGAAGCTAAACTGGCAGTGCACAACAGAGTCCTGGTACAAACTCTAATGTATGGAAGTGAAACATGGAGTTGGCAAAAGAAGGATGAAAGTAGACTGAGTGCAGTCAAAATGCGATCTCTCAGAAGAATGTGCGACAAAACGATGTATGATAGATGTGCGAATAGTGAAATAGGAAGAAATGCAAAGCTGAGATAAGCATTATCGATAAAATTAAGAAAGGTGTGTTGAGATGGTTTGGACATGTAGAACGAATGAGTGAGGAAAGAACGGTAAAACAAATTTATGAGGCGAATGTTAGCGAGAAAAGAAGCAGAGGAAGACCGAGAAAAACATGGCACGATCAGGAATGCCAAATGCTTGAAAGTGGTCAGATTAGGAGTCGTAACAATCGGCGGGTATGTATGAGGAGATGCATGAACGTGGAAGAGGCGAAGAATGTTTGCAAGGACAGAGTGGTGTGGCGCTCTATTCTCTATGCCTACCCCTGGGGGGAAGCGGCGTGATGGTTAGTTAGTTAGTTATAATTTCGCGAACTTCGGAATATAAAGAATTACTCCTATACACTCTGTAACGTGTAATCTGATGAACAACTTTGTTCAATCAAACTAAAATTTTGATTCAATAAACTACATATGTAGGTACTCTGGAAAGTTTCTTAGACTTTTTTTTATCATACGAAGGTTGAAAACATGTTTCTGGTTTATTTAGCCAATGTTTTTAAATAATAACACATGCAGTCCTGCTAATAACCATTAACAAAATAAAATATATACATATATCCAATGATAATGATTTAGCTAATAGGAATTTTTAAAAAAAGTTAAACGCTCTTAGTTTCAAGAGGATACAACAGTTTTTTTGTTGTTGAACTTTTAAATATGTCCATGTTGAATCTTTCTTTCTGATTATAATAAAAATTGTCACCATTTTAAACACATTTTTTATTTTGGTGAATGTTCAAATGTTATAATTGACTTATTTAATGATAATCGCCATAGATCTTCCTCGAAAGGCATCTATATAAAGATCAGAGAATTCATGGATACTACAGAAAGATAACATGATTCGAAGGCAGAGTCTGGGTGACATTGTCAATGATAGAAGGACCTACAACCTGAAGACGAGGAGATCTGACCTCAATAGCCATGAAGAAGAAGAATGATAATAAAGTTCATTTCATTAGTTTTTAATATAAGACACAAAGCATTTATGCAGCAGTTCTTAAATATATTTTTTTTTATATACCTTCTACATACTTGTTTTTTATTTCTTGTTTAATTGATTCATATACTGTTTTATTATATTATTGAGGTTATTATATTCGTATTTTATTTTTAATGTAAACATATTAATATGTAACGGAGTTGACTGAGAAAAATATTGGGTGCGCAATATTTTATTGAATCTATGAAGAATTTATGTCAATAAATATTTTGATTAATGGATTTGATATTTAAAAAACAGCGACAAGAGAAAGCTATTTAAAATGTATTTTTTGTTATAAATTTATGTTTTAAACATACATTTTCGTACCATAATTGTTTTAGTTTTTCCTATAATTACTAGTGTTGAACATATTTTGAATTTTTGTCGTCACCTTTTTTGTTTTGAATAGGTATTTTCTTTATTTAATTTTTGTTTATTTATTTATTTTATTTATTCGGGAATTGTACAGCTTACATATAAAAAAATGATATAAAACAATAGTTACATTAACATTAATAAACATTACATTACATTGACAAAAAATAGTTACGTTAAAAAAAAAGCCAATTAAACAATTCCACAATTATGTTATAAAACTATTAAAAAACATTCAGAGATAACGAAAAACAAAAAAAAAATAGATTAAGCAGGAAAGGAGAAGGAAAGGAGAGGAATTAATAAAGGGTGGTTACAGGATTTTTTTTTTTTCTAGTTAAGAAGTTAAAAAATATATTTATAAATATACATACATATATATGCATACGCATACATACACACATATATATACAAATACATACTTATACACATTCAGTTATATATACAGAAAAAAAATAGTCATGCACCGTTCACCCCCCACCCATAACATAACTAGGTTATTGGTGGAGAGTAAACAGAGCATGATAACTTTCTACTAACCTCTTTTTTTATTATAGCAACACTTTTCCCGAAAATATCGATGTCATTAAATGTCTTGTTGTATGAGTCTATGATTCTATTAAGGGTGGTATTTTGTGAAAAAACTGTATTGCACTTTGGTACATGAAGAAGGTGAGTAGAACGCGTTCGTCTTTGGGGTACTCTAAAATTAATACGGGCTACTAGGTCAGGGGAATCAATTTTGTTGGAAAGGATCTTGGTGAGCAACATCAAGTCAGCCACGGTTCGTCTATCAGAAAGAGTTTGCAAGTTATAAAAAGCGCATGCTTCACGGTAATCCTGAAAATTTAGGTGAGATCTACGATTTAAATTTTTTACGAAAAGTTTTTGGATTCTTTCAATTTTATCCGAGTGTACTTGATAATAGGGTGACCAAATAGGAGATGAAAATTCAAGAATACTACGCACGTAGGAAAAATAAAGTAGTTTCAAAGAGTTAATATTTACAAAAGGCTTACAGGTTCGAAGTAAGAATCCAAGTGTTTTATATGATTTATCAATGATGCTTTCTATGTGTGTAGTATAATTAAGTTTACTATCAAGAAGGATGCCTAGATCACGAACCGTTTGTACAGACTTGATGTTACTGTTATTGAGATTATATGTGTAATCAATAGTGTTGACCTTTCTATTAAATGATATTTTCATGCATTTATCAGAATTTAGAGATAACATGTTGATTTTACAGTACTCAGACAGTCTCGAGAGGTCTTCTTGCATTTTTAGACAATCATGAGGACTTCTTATGTTCGAATACACCTTCATATCATCAGCGTACATAATAAATTTAGAATTGAGAAAACATTTCCCAATGTCATAAACGTAAATATTGAATAAAAGAGGCCCCAGGTGACTGCCTTGAGGAACACCCGATGGAAGTAGGGAGAAATTAGAGGAATGTCCGCCAACAACTACTGCCTGACTTCTCTTATGGACATAGGACATGAGCCACTCAAGGAGATCACTATGAATTCCAATTGATGCTAATTTATTTACAAGTATCGAGTGATTGACTCGATCGAATGCCTTGGAATAGTCAGTGTAAATCACGTCTGATTGGGATCCCATGGCCATATACTCAGTTACGTCAGTTGTGAAAAGTGTTAAATTTGAGAGTACTGAACGATTTCGCATGAAGCCATGTTGTTCATCCGGGATGTGAAAAACAACATCGTGTAACAAGTGCTTATAAATAAGTAGTTCAAATATTTTACCAAAGACCGGTAATATCGAGATGGGTCTATAGTTTTCGACTTTATGCTTACTTCCACCTTTATGCACAGGAATAATAAGTGCCTTTTTCCAATTATCAGGATAAATGCGTTCTTTTAAAGATCGATTGAATAATATTGAGAGTGGAGTAGCCAGTTGTTTAGCGCATTTAACCACAAATAATGGAGGTATTTTGTCGTGACCAGCACCTTTGTTAACATCTAATGTTTTTAATGTTACAAGCACGTCAGTACTTGAAATAGTAAAAGAAGATTTAAAAGAATTACATGTTTGTTGTAAAGGTATATGCATATCATATACTTCAGTTGAGTCACTTTCAGTATAGACGGAGTTGAAGTATTTAGAAAAATTGTCAACGACTTCCTGGGCATTAGTAGATACTTGATTTTGGTATTGCATGTTTAATGGGATATCGTTGGAGTTGCGTTTACTTTTCACGTAGGACCAAAAAGACTTGGGGTCATTTAAGATAGCTTGTTCACAATCAAGAATAAATTTCTGGAAACATTCCTTTTGGACTTTTTTTTGTCTAGTTCGGAGTAAGGCAAAGGTTTCGTAATCACGAGCATTATTGTAATTTTTCCATTTTTTGTGGTATTTAGATTTCTCTTTAATTATTTTAATAAGTGATGGGCTGTACCAGCGAGGGTAAGAGTTATTTTTTAGTATTTTGAGTGGTGAAAATTCATCAAGAATACCCTTTATGGACAAATAGAACTCGTTAAGAGCAGAATTTACACAAATGCAGTTAGAAAATTTTTGAGCCCAGTTTATAGTAGAAAGACTGTTATTGATAAATTCGTATTGTGCGCGCTTGAAGTTATATGTTACGTGCTCTACAGAAGGTATTGGTGAAACGATCAGAGCATTTATATCGATTATGAGAGCTGGGTGATGACCGTCTTCTTTTACTAACGTGACGTCGCTGTGCTGAACTCTGAGTTGCAGATTATTAACAAGCACTAAATCAAGTATACGACCGTTTACGTTAGCTATGTCGTTATACTGGCGCAGGTCAGAGAGTGACATGCACTCAGTTAAAATATAATCGGTATTACAACTAATTTGAGGCAATTGAGATAAAGTATCGGGATGATATTTCCAAACAATATGCGGAAGGTTGAAATCTCCCATTATAAGAAAATGATCATCAGGATGATCTACAGAGAGCTGGCCCATAATATCGCAGAAATTTTGTAATTGAGAAGTATGACTAGGGCCTCCAGGTATATAAACGCACGCAATATGGAGTTGACTACGCCGGTTGAAATTACTCGAAGGTATGGTAATCCAAGTGCAGTCTGCTTCGCATAACCAGTTAACGTTGTGCTTAGCGCGCATTGTTCGTCGCACCGCGATAAAGGCGCCGCCTCCTCGAGATCGACCAGAAGTAGACATATTGCGGTCGCATCGGAACAGATCATACCGCTCGTCCACTACTTCAGCATCACCAATGTCATCGGTGAGCCAGCTTTCCGTAACGGCGATAATATCGAAATCGTTACTAAGTAGGTTATGTGTAAATTTAAGAAGCTTGGTTCTTAAGCCGCGCACATTTTGGTAGTAAATGTTTAGAGCGCCCGTGATGAAATACTTAGTTGTGTAATAAAATAGTTCGTACATGAGGTAGGTATTACTAAAGTGATGAAAAAAGTTAAGTTTGAGCAAATGAATAATGTTACGCGATTTACTTGGAAAAAAACATTACATTTATATGACATGTGTATTGGAAGGGTTATTAAAGGAGAGAGGGTATAAGGAAAACGATTGGTTTTTGGGGATGTAAGTGGATAAGAAAAAGTGGTTAAGATGAATATGTATAAAATTAAATGATGTTTGGTGCCAGTATAGAAAATGAGCATTTTGTTCTTGAAATATCCCACATTACAAACATATTTTTTGTCATTAATTAAGTACTAGCCACGAGAACATCGATGAACATGTCTAATTTCAAATAAATTTTAATATTTATGTATTTATATTTATGCTGTTTTTATGTTTATTATTCAATAGTATTTTGTTTACTTAAAGTTATATGATTTATCGATTATTGTAAGCCTTTATTATGAGGAGTGATTTAAGCTATTTTTTTTAAATTTTATAAAAGTAAAACGAGTTAAAAAAATATAGTTTAATATTTTTCGTCTATAAAAATGTTTTCAATGTTGTAATTTATTACATTTACAAACAAAAATTATGTTTAGTTTAAGCATTGAAAAAATCTACGTTTTTTATACCAACCTACGAATTGAGTCTAAATACCGTTTAAATTGAGTAAAACCAATTTATGTCTTTAAAGAACGTTACTCGTTTTTCATTTTCAGTAAACGATTGCAGAAATAAATTTTCTTTGCGAAGCCGTACAAGTTATTTAAGTAAAAAGAACCCTAAGCTTGCCACGTGATACAAAATAATTAAATACAAAAACAGTCACCCGTATTGTATAGCACGTATTTGGCACTTGTCAAAGCGGTCTATACATGGTCACCTACTGCAACGATAATAGACCCGGGCCGAAAAAAGTGCCACCACCTCTCCGGTGCATTTTTCCCACTTTTCAACTATTTATTTCCATTTTTACAGACATTTTTTAAACCTTTTTGCCATTTCTTCTCCTCCCAACCGAGCTGATTTGAAGACAGAAGTAACCGCCCATTCGTATAGCCGCACTCTTCTAGCGCCCTGGACCGAAGGCTCCGAGAGGGAGACGGCCAAGATTTCTCGTATTTTTTATTTCTTCGTACTCACCGTACGTACCGACGCTCGCTGTCTCATTCTACTCGGCGGTTATGCGGCGAGTGCATTGTGAAAACTTTTCCGACAAACTTTGCTCTGAAGAATTAATCAAAATACTACCGTAAGATCAGATAAAAATGAATATATAACAAGTGGCTTATTAGATGATTAATATTTTCTATGATTTTTACGATTTTTTATGTTTTTTTTATGTTTCTTGTACGAATCTTTTTGAAATCTGAACGCGGGTATTCTTTGTTTGCGCTCACCGAGGTACGCCTCCGAAAGACGGTTGTCCCTCTCGCACGCCATGTGACGACTTGTATTCTTCTCTACTCTGCTGTCGTCAAGCTGGCCCGAAGGCTGCTAATTCCTATCGCCGCCTCCGCTGGCATTTCAGTCGCTGTCGGTCTTCCCGGCTTTTGCCACGTGCGTGTACCCGCTCCGGAAGTGCTGAAAAAATATCTACGTAACAAACGTCAACCGGAAAAAACGCGCGAACTGAAACGCCGGATTCAAAATTGAAAAATATTATCCAAACAATATCAGTTATTTTACGAAATATTACGAAATCGACGTGAATATTGTTTTTGTAATAATTATGGTTTAATTACCGACAATTAAGTGCATCTATACCTTGACTGCTGTGTATGATTCATTATGAAATATTAACGAGTAATAAGAATTAAGACCAAAGTGACTGTGAAAAAACACAACCTTGAACAGTATTATTTGATTTGAGTGTTAATTGGATATTTGATTGTAATACCAAATATCATTGTTGAGAGTGTCGGGAAGGATTTAGTGAAAATAAACGGTTGCCAATTTAATGGTTACATTTAGTGCCTGTGTCGCGAAACGAGATCAGAAGTTGTGTGACGCAGTGGCTAGAATTGTCCGACGTTAATGACTGCTAACTTAAATTAGTGTTTGACATTCGCCCTAATTATCCTGGCGTTATTACTCTGCGCTTAAAACATTCTCGAGTAATATTTCTCTGAACAGCGTGTACCTCTCTGGAATCATCAAACTACAAAATCAATCAAATTCTGGGGAATAAATCGTTCATCATATCGTCCCAATCACCACTAGTGATTTTATGTAAGTTTTATTTATGCATAATTTTATTATTTACCTATGCATTATTTGCAATTTTTTTTTATTTGAGTGGTGATCACATATGCACGAATAATTTGGTTCTAATCCCAACAGGCTCAAAAACATAAATATTTATTAATTCTTATAAATAATTATATTGCCTTTTTATTTTAATCTAAGTTTTCCTTAGTAAATACAAGTATGTCTCAAAACTTAATGTGACACGTGTTTTAATACATTCTTCATTATTTTTACGACAAAATGACTGCCGAAACAATTAATTATATAATAATTGTATTATTTCATTTTGCATTTTTCTATTCCTTAATTTACAGAGCGGTCTGGGCTCTATAGAATCATACAAGAATAATTAGGTTCAATTCCCAACAAAAATATAAACTATTAATTATCGCCTATTATATCGTCTTCAGTAATTTACGATTAAGATAACGCCAGCGTATATAATTCAGAACCCTATGCATCTACAGTTATTGAGAAGAAATATGCTTTGAAATGGTATTAAACCTATCGATTTTAAATATTATATTCAGATAAAAAAAACAGGAAAAATAAGAATTGATACTGTTTTATTATGCATTTAATAAATCATTTATTTACTCAATAAATATGTTACGCAATTGATAAAGAAATGACATAATGTATTAAGAACTTTTAAAGTATATTTTTTTGTTAGCAAGTATTTTGCAACAATAATTTGTATTGATTTTCCAAGTGACAAAAACATCCTGTTAGTCTTGTACCCACAACGTGGGTACCGTTTTTTGATATTTAAATATGAACTAAATATTTCAAAACTGTATGCAATAATTATTGCAACGTGCTGAAAACGGTGCGCAATATCTTGGCGCAAGTAGGCGGGGCTTAAGAAGTTGTTATTTGAAGATTTTTCTTAGCGAAATGTTGATGAAATTTTATGAAAATTGGTATTATATCATTTTTATGTTTGAATATTTATAATGCAGCTGGTCTTATATTCTTAGGCTTTTACGAGTACGGATATACAACGTCAAGTGCCAAAGCCTTTGAGAGAACGAATGGAATATATATATATATATATATATATATATATATATATATATATATATATATATATATATATATAAATATATATATATGTTTATAAATATATATATATATATATATATATATATATATATATATATATATATATATATATATATATATATATATATATATATAAACATAAATATATATATATATATATATATATACAAATATATAAATATATATATATATATATATATATATATATATATATATATATATATATATATATATATATATATATATATATATATATATATATATATATATATATATATATATATATATATATATATATACATATATATATATATATATATATATATACATTTTTATATATATATATATATATATATATATATATATATATATATATATATATATACATATATTTATATGTATCCGAAGCCCAGCGCAGAACATCTCTCTTTGATTTATTAAACGATCAAGATAACATTGTTTATAAACAATTTAGTGCCCTATGCACTATTGGAAGGTTTTTAAAATTATTTAAACCATTGTACTTTCACGGGTTAGTTTAAAATGGAGACATAATAAATTTATACTTTAATGTCTTTCATTTCTAAAATAATTTGTTACTACAAGTGTACTACAAGGATTTGAATTAATTCTCACCAACCAGTGAGAATTAATTCAAATCCTTTGAGGAGAAAAGGGATAGTAAATAAACTATCGATTTATTTACGTGACCAATAGGGATAACAATAAAAAAAATATATTTATAATTTTTTATGTGTTTTGGTGATACTTTTGTGGCATATTTTTTAAACTGCATAAAATACACAATACTCGAGCTTTGTTTTTTTAACCCCTTTTTTATTGGTACTATTTTTCTAATCGGTTTCGATAAACACCTTATCTTCTTCAGAGATGGAAAGATATTAAATACAATGTTTGAGTTTAATTTATTTTATTAAAAAATATAAAATAAAATAAAAATAATAAAAAAAGAGATACTGAATACAAAAAGATAATATTAACGTAATTTCGTAAAATTATTATAATTTCAACACTATCAGTTTGAGACATACAAAAATAAACCGGTTTTTAGAACGGTCGTTACCGTATTGTAGTTGCCAATTGTCTAATTTGCAATTACACGCATTATTTGTGTAATTAAGTAGGTATATGTTTATGTAATTAAGTATCTACTTATATGCACACAAACATGTTATGAGCAAAATCATTGGAAACAAAGAGGTCATAAGAATGGTTATTATGAGCGAAGGATCTCATAATAATATGTTAATATTCTATAGATAGTTAGTATAGAGTTCTATAATTTAAAACGGGTGAGAAAGGTTAAAATTTAAATTATTTGTAGTACTGCAAAAGTCACATTCGGAGGCTGTGATAATAATAATAATTAATTCCGTAAAATGGAAATAGAACCTTTGTCATAGAATCATGCAAGTGTAACGACTTAAAAATAGCATTTTTGTCTTTTCTGACATCCGGGATCTGTATTGGAATTTTTCGGCCACACTATATCGGATTACGTATGTGTTATCTTGATCGTTTATTTTATACTGGCGGGGTAATTAGTTCTTCATTTTAGGAAACAAAATATCAAAAATGATATTATAAAACACTTTGATTATACGAGTAAATGGCGAATCTATCGAGAATCGAACCCTGGAACGCAACCATGTTAATAAAATGTGCTGAACTATTACATGAGGTGATGAATTACTATTTTAAATAAGGGGCTCCAAGACTGTCAATAAAATTGACCGTAAGCACGTCACTCAAAATTAATATCATTCTAAGTTAGTGAGAAATCAGAAATTCCATTCACCTTAATTCGTTTATAAATAATAAATTAGTAGCATAAAAGAGATCACCATCGGTAGCGTAAAAGATAATAAATTAAAATATACATTTTAAGAATTTTTGTACTTATTGTGTGGTATTGCCGTTTGAAAATAATGCCATATTTTTAAAAAATTAGCTTTTGTTTTTCTGTTAAAAAATGATTATATTTTATATACATGCAAATTTTTCTTCTCATTTGGATTTAACCCCAAAGGATTTACTATCAATCGATTCGGTTCAATCAAAAGTAAATGGTGAATGTTACATAGTGTATAAAACGATCACTTAAACTAGACAATGACAGGTATAAAAACCTTAAAAATGCACATATTTATTTATTGTAACTTCTCTTTTGAGACGTGCATAATATTTCTAAAATAAATTCTTGGTTATTTGAGTCAGAGTTTGAATTTATTTAATCACTAAAAACTTATATTAACATTATTTGAAATTGAACCTCGAACGTATTTTTTAAAATATTTTCTTCATCGTCATTGATATTAATGAGCTAATTATTGTCCTTGTGAAGGTCTTAAGACAAATGGCCGCCGTCATCGTGGCTTTGCAAATAATTATCATTTTTACTTAATTGCAAACGAGGGTAAGTAATTAATCTGTTTGTGTCTCTTACTGTTTCGTTTTCATGTTTTTAAATATTCTTGGAATAATGAATCACGGGTTTGTCGTTGAAATTTCAATAAATAATTAATTTAAATAAATATTATTACATAACCATATATTCGTACAATCTATAGTGTTATTTATAGAAATGTAATTAAATTGATGAAATAATTAAAAAGTACTATTTTAAGAAAGGAACAACTCATAAAGCTTCCATTTTAAAAAGCTTGTCTGCAGGTAGGATAGTAAGGATAGGGAAGGTTAATATGAAAAATACATCACAAATACTCAGATCAATTCAAAATAAATCTTTCTTGAATTCCTTTTGCAATTGGCCGGAATCGAACCCGCAACGCCAGTTTCCCAGTTGAGCGTCTTCCCAACTACGCCACGGCGCCTGTCTATTATTTAAAGACTTTCTGTTAGTTTTCTTATAAAGGGACTAAAATTTTCATCTACTTGAATGTTACACAAGTATGTACGAGTAAGTGTATGTATCCTCCTTTTTCTACCAAGGATTTTTCCTCATATCTCATAATACTCTTTATTTCGAGAACCTACACTTTGCCATTTCGCTCATTCCTTTCAAGAACGTCATAAAACAAAAATCGTCAATTTTCAGTTGTGCATGTTTTCGGGATGCCAGGAAAATGTACTACATCCCAGCAAAAGCAGCATATTTTTAACTTAATATTTAACCGGTACAGGGCAGAAAGTGTTGTTTTTGCATTTTGAAGAAATCGTATTGTTTAATTATTTTTTTTAAATATACTTAATATTTTTTAAATGGAGAAAAAACATTCAGATTGTACCTAAAAAAATTGTTGCACGGTAAAAAGTTCAATAAGTGGCTTGATATATTTTTTTCAATACATTTCATTATATTTTTAAACTTTAAAAACGATCTCCTGAAAAAATAATATCTATTATATCTATATATAATGTAAACCATTATTTATATTCCACTTTCGAAGTAGAAAAGTATAATAAGTTTTTGCTGTGATTTTGTTAAGCATGTTATACGTAAAATATGGTTGGATTGATTTTAATAAACTTTATTAAGTGATTCGACAGTCACTTTGTGATAAAATCCATCAATTTTTAATTTAAGTTATGCTTGGTTAATGCCACTTTTCCATAAAATCTATTGTGTTTCACGTGTTTCGCATCATTTTCAAACACAGTGTTTAAGAATGACGCGAAACACGTGTCGCATATATATGTATATTGCGTGTATATATTTTTAAAATAATGGTATATACCAAGTAAAATAACTTTTTTTCTATTAACTATTTTAAATAATAATAATTAAAAAAAAACATTTGAAAAATGCATTTAAACTTAGTCAATCCTAATACAGTATAAAAAAATAATAATTTAATTTTTGTAGGCATTATTGTATCATTCTAAAAATAACTTAACGAAATGGCAATAATTGTAGAGAAATTCTGTTGATTTTGCTCTTAAAAAGCCGGAATTACAAGGCGGGCACTAAACTATATGAAAAGACAAACCGATTTTTCCCCTTGAAGTGTAAGTCCAAAGAAAATTTAATTTACTACGCCTCGATTATCAATTCCGAAAACAAGTATTTTGAACAGAGCAGTAAGTAAGATAAAACGTAAAACAATCCTTGTTTAATAATTTTCGTACGTGCTTATAACAATTTCCCTCCTTGCTAATAATTTCCATCCCTGCTAATAATTTCCATCCCTGCTAATAATTTCCCACCATGCTCTGCCCGTGGGAAAGTTTGCCAACAAACTTTTACACTTCACGTCGCCTCTGACGGGAAACTGGTCGGAAACTTTAACCCGTGAATTTTTCAACTTGTTTGTAAAGTCTAATTCGTTAATATAAAGAGCACCATCGTCGTGGTTTCGTTGGAGATAAAAAACCAGCCGGGTAATAGAGTTATTTTGTCACTTCATTTTCGTGGTTCGCAAACCGCGTGAGATAATTTAATGTCTTCTGGACTTTAAGGTGTAAAATACGTTGACCATGCTGAAAATATTAGCCGAGCTTTAAATATCAGAATTATAGGTATCTCAGCTTGAGGTGAATCATTTATTGTTTTTACACGACAAAAGGTGGAAGTCTGAGGATCCCAGGGCTTACGATCTGGAATTTGGCTGCTTAAAGTTGTTATTTTATACGCTCATTACGAAAATAATCTAACAACATACAACACTCAAAAGTGATCTCTTAAGTCGGCCAAATTCCTGGTCGAAAACCCTAGGACACTCAGACAAACAAACTTTCTTCCTTTGAATACAATATATGCTTTATCTCAAATCGAAACATCTATAATACAAAGATTTAAAGCTTGTTTAATATTTTCAGAGCGGTAGACGTATTTTACACTATTTCACCCATTATTGATCACTTATATTGCATTAATTTTTGGAAGAAAAAATACACTGTTGTTAGATTCTATACGTATGTTTCTTATTATTTGATAAATTTAGAAATTTGATATTATTTTTTGACATCTCATCAAAGATGAAGAAGAATATGGAAGTCTGGGCATTTACGGGCCTGACGACCGTCATAAGCTGGTTTAAGTGATCACTTTACACACGTGTAACATTCACCAATTCTACCCATTATTGACAACCACAATACTCAAATTCTTGGAAGTTCTATATATATGAACCAAGTTTCTAAATAATATATATATATATATATATATATATATATATATATATATATATATATATATATATATATATATATATATATATATATATATATGTATATATATATATAAATATACATATATATATATATATATATATATATATATATATGTATATATTTTATATATATATATATATATATATATATATGTATATATTTTTATATATATATATATATATATATATATATATATATATATATATATATATATATATATATATATATATATATATATATATATATATATATATATATATATATATATATATATATATATATAAGGTATAAATAAAATAAGCTCGTATAATTGGATGAATCCAAACATTCAAACCGACAACATTTTTAAACATGATCCTTGCAATAATTCTGGTAGAACTAGAATGAAACAAATTAGCAAAAGTCACGTGTGATTAATAATTAAAACATCAAAACTAAAGCGACCACACTCTGAAAATAACTCTAATTTTTTTTTGTTACAGATGACCGCAAACGATGACTTCACGAAGCGATAAAAACAATTAGTTAACCGGACTCTTGGAGATCAGACGATACCCGCCCATAAAAATACTTGGGAAGGAAAAAAAGTTACGAAACAGCCTGGAAGCCGATGCTGTAGGAGAGATTGAATTAGGAGAGCGGAACGCCGATTGAATCGGATTTTTTCCACAAGTGTGACCTAAAGGCAGCAAGCTGTTTTACCCTCATTTCAAAACGGCAGCCCTCCACAGAGATCTGCTTTTCGCCAACACTTCGGGTGAGTTAATTGAATTATCGTGTGTGTTTATACATTTACTTATTTCAAAGGATTTTCATCAGAAGATGTTTTAAAAATGATTGTAGCCTGATATCTTCAAACATACGCTAGATATCTAACGTTGGCAGTGCACAACGGAGTCCTGGTTCCAACTCTAATGTATGGAAGTGAAACATAGAGTTGGCAAAAGAAGGATGAAAGTAGACTGAATGCAGTCAAAATGCGATCTCTCAGAAGAATGTGCGACAAAACGATGTATGATAGATGTGCGAATAGTGAAATAAGAAAGGAATGCAAAGCTGAGATAAACATTATCGATAAAATTAAGAAAGGTGTGTTGAGATGGTTTGGACATGTAGAACAAATGAGTGAGGAAAGAACGGTAAAACAAATTTATGAGGCGAATGTAAGTAGAAAAAAGAGCAGAGGAAGACCGAGAAAAACATGGCACGATCAGGTATGCCAAATACTTGAAAGTGGTCAGGTTAGGAGTCGTAACAATCGGCGGGTATGTATGAGGAGATGCATGAACGTGGAAGAGGCGAAGAATGTTTGCAAAGACAGAGTGGTGTGGCATTCTATTCTCTCTGCTTACCCCTGCGGAGAGCGGCGTGATGGTTAGTTAGTTAGTTAGTTAGTATATTTGTTTTTTTTTTTTACCATGTCATATTTGCTTTGTACTATAAACAATTCATTTAAAGAATTAATATTTTGACATACCGCTCACTCCTTTCAACAACGTCATATACCAAAAATCGTCAATTTTCAGTAGTGCATGTTTTCGGAATGTCCAGAAAATGTTCTATATCCCAGCAAAAGGGACATATTTTTAACTTAGTATGTATCCGCTACAGGACAGAAAATGTTGTTGTTGCATTTTGAAGAAATGGTATTGTTTAATTATTTTTTAAATATTTTACAGGTTTTTTCTAAAAAGATCTATTGCACAGTAAAAAGTTCAATAAATAGCTTGATATTTTATTTTTAAAACATTTCTTTATATTTTTAAACATTAAAAACAATCTCCTGAAAAATCAAGTTTTTTGATAAGTATATGACGTTGGTGAAAGGAGTGAGCGATATGTACCACACATTTACTGCCTAGAGATTTGGAAAGAGTATTTTAGCTAGAACGCTTTTGGGAGGTGAAAAGCCTTAACAGTCTTTTTAAAAGTCCTTAAATACTTTAAATATAATATTTGAATGCTAAAAAACAACATTTTGATATGTTGTATAAGAAATATTAGATGAGATGAGGATGATGTAAATCTCAGAACTCCCCTAGTTGAACGAAGGTAAAAAGCCTTGTAGGTGAAAAGCCTTTAAAAAATAATGTCTATTTAAAAGCCCTTAAATACTTGAAATACAATATTTTTTATACTAAAAAACAATATTCAGATATTTTGTGTAAAACGTAATAGAACATTTTTGGGAAGGAAAAACCATAAAAAATACCATTTTAAGTCATTGAATACTGTACCTTAAGTAAATTTAATATAATAATTTTTATACTTAAAAGTAATATTTAGATATGTTGTGTAACACGAAATGGATGAGATGACGTAAATCTCAGACCTGCCCTCGTTGTGAAATCCTGTGTAAAATCCTGACAAGGACATTTTTTTTATTTCACATTTTGGAGGTGAAATGCCTTAAAAAATAATGCCTATTTTTAAGTCCTTAAAAACACAAAATAAAGTTTTTTTATTCGAAAAACCGACATTTAGATATGTTGAGTAACACGTAATAGATGATCTGAGAATGACGTAAATCGCAGACCTCCCCTAGCCGCGGAGACCGGGAGACCGGGAGTAGCGCCCGCGCCCTGCCGGCCACCGCGTCAGGTGCCGTCTGTAATTATCATTACGGGAATTCTTTCACATCATTATTATGATTGTAATAACCAGTAATATTATTTGAGTAGGTAGTCGCGGCGCGGCGCGGCTCGGCGGTACATTGTAACAAATTGCTCGGCGGGGGCCATTTATAAAAATCCAAATTACACGAACATAAATTAGTAAGAAGGAAAGAGTGAGATGTAATTATGGGGAACCGCATTAATATTTATGTCCCTAATTATAAGACCTTTTGAATAATACCTAACGAACGCTGAGTGGGCCAGGGGTCGCCCACTCGCGGTTCGTAAAGGGCGATTTATATTTACTTCAATATGCTATTCAATTCGTCAAAATAAATGTTTTATTTTTAAAGATTGTATATATTATTCGGGTAAATTGAGATAAGAATATAATACTTGAATTTTAACCGTTCTGTACCATTCACCTTGGGGATATAAAATGAAATAACAACGGTGCATTTGGCACTGATTTTTTTAATACTTAAATAAACAATTAACGTAACGTTAAACAAATTTGTGGTGCATTCGTTAAACTTTTGAACATGTTTCTTAGTTAACCCCAATCAACTAAACTTTACCTAACCTTAATAATTTCATCTAATTTAAACCTACTGACATCGAATTACTATGCATATTAATAGTGGAATCGTATAGTAATAATAATTATAATTTAATAATAATTTTCTGCAATTTAAATAACATTAAACATTCAATATGTATTTTTTATTATTTTAGAAATGAGTTTTTATTTAATTTTTTAAAATTGCTCTTACTAAAACAAAACCTTTAAGAATTTTGAAATTTAATTGGCATTATTATTTCGTTAAAAATGTTTCATATTTTTAATAGAAATTTAGTAGATTTTTTAACGTGCGTGTATTGGTTTTGGTTCAAGTTATTTTTTTTTGATCTGTGTCTGACCAGTGACCATACATATCTTGTATTTCGTAGTCATACATGAGAAAGTGACCAAGTGCATTTTTCACAAAAAACGTCATCATTGACTGTTTGACATCTTACTAGCTTAATATTGCCCTGAAAAAATCCCAAAGGATTTTAAACTTGGAAGTATAATATATTGAATTTTTAAAAATGACTAACTGCATTGATTTTTATTTTCTTGCCAAGCAAAAATGACTTAAATGGCCCTCCTGAACATTTAACGTTTTGTTAGTTAGTCACTTTCTCCTGTACGACTACGATTTATATATTTTTTGATGTGGTACCTCCTCATGTAAAAAATATGAATATAAATTTTCGGACGCACTTGATCAGGTAGGTAACATAACATAATACTTACCATATTTTAAACTTAAAAAATAAAAACAAAAATACATCAGATCATGGACATTAAAACTGTCATAGTCTCATTCCATATGGAATAATATTTTGGTGATATTTATTCCCGTACCAATGGTTTGCTGTCCCCTTCACCCGTTCGAGCTAATAAATTAAAATACGTAATTATATCAAATCCTTTTAGTACTAACACAAGCAGCAAGAAACATCTAATCGTAACACTCCAATCGCCATTCGCTCGCCGGTTTATATGCGGAGTGCGATAAGATCGTGCAATATTAATCTAGTACAATGTATCAAACGTCCCGATGGATAGAGCACTTGAAAAAACGCAACAGTAATGAACTAAGAACATTCCAATCGCAATGATCTCGGTTAAATGTATAATTATGACGATTGTATTGTTAAGAAATGATTGTAAATTATTAAGTTTTTAGTTCATTTTTGAATTGGTCGTCCATCATTAAAATCATAATACAGTGTTACCACAAAATCGCTAACTGGAATCAGCTTTTTATTCCGTGGAAAAATGGTTTCAATATACGATAAATTGGAACTTATTTTCTTTAAACCCTGGTAACTTTTAACGTAATTATTTTTTCTTAAAACACAAAAAAACTTTCTTTTCGAAATAAATATATAGTTTTGAAAAGAAAATAGTTATTGAAAGGTAAGGATTTAATAAAAAATAAAAATGATTTTTCTAATACATATTTCAAAAAACATTAAACAAAAAATCCAGTTTATATTCTTAAAAAATGGGCGTGAGAAGACGTGCGGCTTCAAACGCTACATGATGCTTACTGAATGCTGTGATTGCGAGAAAGGTCTCAAATATAATAAGTAGTATTTTTTGCTTAGCATAATAAATTATTTGTAATGTCAGATTTTTTTAAATACACATTTACTATTCCCGTTTCACAATCTCACATATTTTCCAAATACTAATTGATTCAATAGTTTTTTTTTATTTTATTTTATTTTTTATTATATTAAGTTAGTTTATTTCTAAGATATTTCGAAACATATTTCGGAAGGAGGTGGTACTGCCCCTTTGTTGACGCTGGAGAGCTATTTTTACGTGTGAACTAATTTGGAACAAATCTCTCATATATTCAAACGGAGTAAATAAATACTTCACAAAGTTCTCAACAGGTGGAGCTGCAATCAGCCATACTTCCAAACGTTTTGAAAATTATACCTAATTGTGGAACGTTCTGAGACCATTACATATGTAAAGGTTTCAATGATGTTCAATAATGGGCAGAAAGGTGAACGTTACAGAAGTGTATAAAGTGATCGCTTAATTCAGCCAAATACCAAGTCGTAAGGTCTAGAATGCTCAGACTTCCATCTTCTTTTATATAAAGTGGAACTATAGATGTTTCATATCAAGTTGAGACAAGACACCTATAAAAAATATTAAAAAGAGAAAAAAGACAGTTTAAAACGCAAATAAAAACAGAATATTTTAAATTATGCAAAATATTTAGAGATTTATGCCATTTAAGGAAAATATGTTTAAAATAAAACCGTTATGAACATAAAATAAAATAAAGTCATGTACTGTATATCATTTTGAACTCCCTATATTTTCTAGGTGAGAAAAACATGGTTGATCCCGGGTTCGATAAAAAATGTTACTTTTAATTCTAGACTTTTGGGTATTTTACAATAATTTGGATGTTTGTTTTAAGTAGTTATTATACACAACAGTCTGGATGATTTATGTATCTTAATTGGGGATTTTTTTCTTAGCAATATCGGTTACAATTTGTTCGCCAGAGGGTCAAGGGAGATACTAAACGTTGGGAATACTTGTAGATTATTTTTTATATTTAGGGTATAGTTTTTTTGGAAACATGTAAAATTCCTTCAGCTTTGAATGAAACTAGAATTGGTTTTAATATATTTTAATGATATATATTGATAAAAACATTTATATCTTTTTAACTCGTAGTTAATAGGTAGAATAAAAAAAATGCAATTTTTAAATCAATAGATTTTTATATTTTTGCATTAATGTTGTGCCACAACAATGAAACGTGGAAGTAAAGCATGGAGTTGGCAAAAGAAGGATGAAAGTAGACTGAATTCATTTGAAATGACTCAGTGCGGCAAAGCGATGGATGTACCGTAGGTGTAGGCATAAAGGATTGAACGCCACACTCGTCTGTTTTGACATAGACTCTTAGCTTCCTTCACATCCATATATCTAGTCATACATACTCTCCGATTACGTTGACTTGTGACACCACCAGATTTTAGGTTCTGATTGATCTGATCGTGCCTTTTTGGCCGTCCTCATTCTGTTCTCCCGCTCACATTCCCCACATGTACTTTCTTAGTCCTTCTCTGCATGTTATTCATTTGCTCCACATATCCTTACCACCTTAAAGAACTCTTAAAAACCTTTTCAATTATCCCTATTTCAGGATTACATTCCTTTCTTATATATTCGTTTTCAATTCTGATACAATGATTTTCTACACATTCATCTGATAGAGAGATACTTATATCTGTTCATACACATATACCTACAAAGACGGTTTTTATACTCCAAAGAGTAATATATATTTTACACATTTTTATTGTTTAATATCATTGCATTAATTTATTTAACAACTTAAAAAGAGTTTCTTATTTCATCGACAAGTGATTTCAAAGTGCATTAATCGCGCTTTTCATTTTGCACGTTAAGCTGTTAGCTCTTGTTTCGTAAAACAAACCTGTACTCCATTAAAAGGAAGTAAACGTTTAGTTCACTGCTCGGCGGCGCGGCGCCTATCAACACATCCTGTTTCATGTAATATAATCTAAATCTTTGATTTATAACTATGATTAAATATATAAAGTAATCTAAATAAAATGACCGGAACGTCGGCGATTGAATTCCAGGTCGCACCTGCATTCCATGGTACCTTTAACCGGAGGTACGGGCGCCTAGCTTCGTAGCAAAAAGTGGATATTCTCATTAAAAATAAATGATTTTCATTTTAAACTCACTATGGTTAAAATAATAAAGAAATATGATAAATTTTTAATCCTTTTTTGGGTTGATATCGAGTAAAAAAAATGTCTTCTATGTCAACAACGAACGTAGTTTGAAAATGATGCGGAATGCATCGAATCACGAGTCATAGTAGATTTTAAGAAATAGTTTTTTTTACCAAGTAATACATTTTTTTTCTCAAATTACATAAGGATTTAATCGATTTTTTTGTCACATATTGAATTTGACTGCTGGTATTTCGAATCAGATAGTATTTTAATATTTAAGATTAAACGAGAATAATTATATACTTTACACAGTTTTTAATGAATTTAAAATATTATGTTCTCAACACATATTTAAACGGGTTAATTTTTTGCTTTGAATTGTATGCAATATCTATTTAAATATAAATACAAGGTATGTTATTTATACGACAATCTTTATAATTGAATTTTTGCATCTTTACATATTTGTAATTAATTATAATCAGTACTTTTATTCCATTGCTAAGGATTGAAGTACGTCATTTTGATGAATCAGTATTCAATAAATAATAATTACGGTGTATGTTGAGGAAAAAGTTGTTTTTTCGAATTCTGTCGATGTTTAAGGTTAAAGTTATTAAAAATTACAAATATATATTTTTTAAGTTATGCGATTCGACATTTTATTTCATATTGAAATTTACATCAAAATTTTCATTTAAAAGGAATATATGTTTTTGTTTGCGGTAAAAAACTATAACTCCGTCCAATTTTATTCGTTAAATGGTTAGATAGAATATTTTTCCGAAAATATTTTAATATCAATGTCTTGTATTCAGCATAATTAATCATTGTTCTCTGGGATAATTGTTAAGTATACGGTCACGAATGTGTAGAAGTTATAAAAGTTATTTCCCAATGCAAAAATAGTTCAGCCATCACTTATTCAGTGTGATATAGTAGATTAACCAGAACAATCAGATAAAAAAGCACGATATTAGGATGAATAACCTTTTATATAATAATAATGCATTATTAGCGATTGTATCATAATATTATATATGTAATAATATGCATTATGGTGCATTTAACGGGTCGGTTGTATAAAGTGCGTAATGATTTCCTTTTGTGGAGTGCTGACCAATAATATATAATGACCGTCATTTTACTGGTCTTCGGCACCCAAACATGGGTCAGGCTCACCTTAATAGACCATGTGTTTCTACTAAACTTGATTGATAGCCTAATGATATAATATGGAATATTTTTAATTAAATCATTAACACTCATAAAACAGTATTAAAAAATAAAGTTTTCGGTGTAATATTTTTATGGGTTGTACTCTCAATTATACAAATTTGCAGTGTCAGCACGCAATTTTTTTAAAAAATATATTGGAATCAGACGAATAAATTTTTTTTATGATTTTTTAAACTTATTTCCTTTCAATAAATCTTTTCTTTTCAAAACTATATATTTATTTCAAAGAAAAACTGTATTTTTCAATACAAAAACGGTGTTTTAAGCAAAAAATGTGAATTGCATTAAATGTCATCTGGGTTTCAAGAAAAATAAGTTGCGGGCTATGGATTATCCCAATCTAATGCGTTTATTTTGTTAGATTTCGTTTTTTATTATTATTTGGAATACAAATAATGAAAACTACTTAAATCTATTTTTATTTTAATTGTTGCTAGATATTTTTATTTTTAAAGCATCAAACTACTGTTTTCTTAATAAAAGTATGAAGTAGTATGTAACTATAATACCCGATCGCATATAACTACCGCTGTACCTTCATAATATTACATTTTTTTGTGCCTGTGAGCGTCCCAGATATAGAATGAGAAATCACAGAAAAAATATCCAATTATAATATGTTTGAATAAAGACCATAAAAAATATTATTATGATTCACCCCAGTACGGTTTATGATGAAATTAAATCTGAAATTTATTCCCAGCATACACTTAATAAAACGAAGTAATTATAAACAACAAGAAATTAATTTACGTTAGTGTAGAATAAACATAAAATAAGGTACGTAGAGATTATACATAAAAATGAACTTGAGAACTTACGCTTTGTGTTAACACTCCGTAGTACAGTAGTTTATTAACTAAAAAAACATACGAAGGTCACATACATAATATTCCCGATGAGTAATTTCCATTACTCATTTTAGGACATGGGATTAAGGTTAATAAGGCTTAAACAAAAATAAGTAACAAATAAGAAACCAAGGGGCAAAATTAGAAATATAAAGCAATTAAAGGTACAGTTCATAGGCACGTAAAAACATATGGTAAGAAGCATGTTTAAAGGAAACAAATGAACACTATCGCTCTCTCCTTTCAACAACGTCATAAATCAAAAAACTAGATTTTTCAAGAGATCGTTTTTGAAGTTTAAAAATATAATAAAATGTATTAAAAATAAATATCAAGCCAATTATTCAACATTTTACTGGGCAACAGATCTTTTTAGGTAGAACCTGAATGTTTTTTCTCCATTTGAAAAATATTTAGGATATAAAAAAAATTAACAATACCTTTTCTTCAAAATGCAAAAACAACACTTTCTACCATGCATCGGGTAAATAATAAGTTAAAAATATGCCGCTTTTGCTGGGATATAGTACATTTTCTGGGCATTCCGAAAACATGCACAACTAAAAATTGACGATTTTTTTATGTATGACGTTGTTAAAATGAGTAAACGATATGTATACCTAATCACTAACACAAATATTAGTCAGTAAACCCAAAAAATGTTACAATTATTTCTAAAATAATGAATGTTTTTCATTTTGTTATTTATTCCAGTTTTATTCTTATGTCGTATTTTTACGGATGCTTAGTAGTAGCCAACTTCTCTCGAAGGATAGTTTAATTATATAGGGTTTAAATTGACATCCCAATTTATTTATTTTTCTATCGAAAATGATTAGTTTTTTATTTTTTTTTATTTTTTTTTATTTTTTATTTTTTTTAAACCCTTATCCGCACCCCAATGGTGCATAGGGCACTACGTCATATAAACGCAGTGTTATCTTGATCATTTACACATGAAGGAAAGGTGATCAGCGCTCCGCTTCAGGTACCAGTCCAGGGTAGTATTGAATAAATATGACAGTGAAAAAATCACTTATATTTATTTTACCCTCCTTGGGAATCGAACCCGGGACCTCTAGAACGGTAGCCGAGCGTGCTGACCATTACACTACGGAGGCAGACGAAATGATTAGTTACAAATAAATAAATAAATCCTTCAGCAAAATAAAGCCTTATATCAATTTGAAAATTACAGAAGGAAACATAATATTATAACAATTACCGCGAGTTGTTTTGTTTCGAAACGTGTTCTGATTTCAAGTTCTTACCATACTCTGATAATTTGTTGTCAAACCAGGAAATAATTCGCGAACAAACCTACATTTATAAGTTATATTCCACAAGTGTTTTGTACTATTTAAATAAACAATAGTAAATATGGTATATTAAATGATTAAATAATTAATTTATAATTCGTCATTACGTAGTAAAATGCATTTGCTTATCAGTCTACTTTGTAATAATTGCAAGACACAAATAATCATTATTATAATGTGCTTGTTGCATTATGTTAGTTAAATCGCGTTCATGTAGCTACTGGGCATAGTGGTTTTATAATATGTAATTAAAATCTTATCATGTTTACCTATACATATTTCTACTGATATAACAAGATAAATTAACTCTTAGTCGAACAAAACTAATTGTGTTTACTGTTCATTTTAATGTCGTGGAATTGACCATTATACTAGATCTTATGACAACACAAATACTTGCGTAATGTGCTTATTATTATAATATATAATATTGTACTTATCCCAAAATCTTTCATTATGACCATCTACATGACAAACAGTTCTTAAGTTATAAGTTATTATTTTATCTTCATAAATGACAAAACTCAATTTTTAAATTACATTATTTTTGAAATTTAAACATAGATGAAGCAGAGTATGGAAGTCTGGGCACTTATAGAGCTTATGATCGTCATAGGGTGGTTCAAATCACTTTACACATGTGTAACATTCACCAATTCTACCCATGACAACCACACTGCTCAAATTCTTGAAACTTCTAGATATATTAATCAAACTCGAAGCACAGTGTGCGAGAATTTGACAGAGACATCTATGTTGGGATGAGGAAAGCTTTTATTCACCAGAAATTTTTTCATGTGTATGTGAGGTCCGAATCCTGGATTATATTCATATACTTGAGAAACCCTAGAAAACATAATTTTGAATTTTTATTTAAAATTATCTCATAATTGGAGATTATTCAAATTTGTGAACAAGTATTTGGACACACTGAAAATGTTGTTACTTTTTAAATTAACATTTTTTTTCGGTACAAACACCACAAATTATAAATTGGGGGTAAACATATATAAGGAGATGCATTATTGTGTAAGAGTCCAAGATTTTTTGCAAACATTTGTGTGGCATTCTATTCTCTCTGCCTTAGTTAGCTAGAATGTAACTTAATACGACTCAATTATAATAAGCGTATTCGCATAATGGATCGCCAATAAAAATCACCGATAGTTGATTAAATTACCCAATTAATAAATATTCTTATAAACCGCATTTTTAATGCCATCGACTTTCAAATGTGATAATTATTAAAACAGAATAAGCTGGCATCAATTGGCGAGGCGATTAACGCAAATTGGCCCGTAAACGTTACAAAATTCCAAAAGTGTAATACCGCAAAATGGGAAATTCTCATTTACGGGTAATGTTAACAAATCCGCTAATACTAGGTTTGACTCATTACCAAACACGGTTTTGACTAATTTCATTATAACGCCAAAACGCTAGTCCCTGCATAGTTATTTACGACCGTTTGATGATTTCACCGGCTACTCCGCAAATATTGTCCTACAGTAAAGCCTCCTTTAACGTTGATATAGATACCGTGCTATCGGTGGAAACGTTATAGGAGGTAAATGTTCAAATTGTATTTTTACTTATTATTTTTTTTACAAAAATGTTAATAATATTAGTATATTAGTATATACTCACCGAAAATTGTATTTTTACAATTTTAAGAAAAGTGTATTTTTACATTTAAACCAGCAGAAATGACTAATATAAGTGATTATTAAATTAAAATACGATTTTATATTATTTGATTTGATTTTTTACATATCAATTACATAAAGACATTTATATTAATAACATAAAAAGTTATTTGTACCATTCATGTTTTAAAAAAATCACATTTGTGATTTAATACAAATACCTGACAGAAGGAGGAAAAAAAGATAAAAAGGACAAGCTCAAGTCCAAGACAAATTATGCGAAAATAGGGACACACCACAATATGAATATCGACTTACTATATAATTTAAAGACATTTATGTAATTTTAAAACATTTTTCCTATAACGTTCGCTTTGGTAACGCAGTCCTTATCTCAACGTTATAGGGAGGTTTACTGTACTTATGTTCTGATTTAGTTCTGCTAACACGGAAAGTGAGAGTGATCTGATAAATTAACGCATTATTAAATTTGGTTAACATGCCTTGATCGGGTGATAGATCCGGCTTTCAACATTTTCACACGGTTTAATTCATTTGTATTTATTACTTTAGATTACAAAAAACGTGGATTTATGATCTTCAATTGTTAAATTCGTGTAATTCAATTTTTTAATACTTGATTGGACTTATTTATTGATTCGGTATAAATTTTGTGAAATTATATTATGATTTAAATAAAACATTCGCTTTGTTCTCGAAACTAGTCGTTTTTACATAAATAAACTTAAAAGTGGTCTTATAAAAGTGTTTTCTTTTTTGTTTTTAAGTAATCAATCGTCGATTGAGAAAATTATTGCCTTTACTTAATCGACCAATTGATGCACTAAAGAGTTATTTGTTTTATAAAAATAGCTCGAGGGAGCTTTACTAATTGGAGAAACCTCGGATTTGTGAACAAGTTTTTGGACACACTCAAAATGTTGTGAATAAAATTAAGTTAAATTTAAAACAGCACAAAATAAAAAATCATATTTTAAAGGATTTTTTAGTGTTTTTTAAAAGCTTTTCCAATCATAGATGGCTCGAGTAAACTCACATGTTTATTGTTATGAGATTAATAATATATGTAGAAGTTCCAAAAATTTTAGTAGTGAGGTTGTCAATCATGAGTAGAATGGTGAATGTTGCACGAGTGTAAAGTAATCACTTAACCAGCCTATGATAGATCATAAACCCTGTAAATACCCAAACATCCATATTCATCCTCATCTTTTTTGAGAAGTAAAAATGTCATACTGAATAAGTGTTTTTAAATCACCGGTATCCTAACTCTGAAACGAAATAATTGTGTTTAATAAATATTAATTCAAGTTTTACTTAGTAAATATCACAATTTTTTAAAACTTGTTTCGATGCATTCCGCATTATTTTCGCAACGAAAAACGTGTCAAAATAGATTAAATAAATAGTGGTATTAAAGTAAAACTTAAATATAAAATGAATAAATTTTACATTAACATTTAAAATCAAACACCTATTTTTTGAGTTTACTAAGTTGTATTTTTTATGTGTTTGTGTTAGTAAAATACAACTTAGTAGACTCAAAAAATCTGGGTTTGATTTAAAATAAATACATAAATTAAAATGGAGTTCTACAAATTAAACGCCAAATCATTAAATAAAATATATGTTGTTTAATTTTTTTAAGTTTTGAGGAAATGATATCCTTAAAAAAATCTCCCTTAATATAATATTTTGTAAAAAATAAGCTAGACATTTGAAAAAAGTGGATTTTTTAAATTCACCTAATAATACTGACGTATACTCCCACTTAAAAAAACTGCACACCTCATAAAAACAAAGAACCGTTCACTTGATTCCGAACCGCTTACTAGGAGCCGAGTTTAACAGGCAGATACATTTCATTGAACGAAACCCGCAAACCCGCACGCCTCGTAGCCTCAAAGATATTCACTGAAAATCCTGACCTAGCCAACATAGTGGATTCCGGAAAAGGTGAAAGGCGAAAAAGCCGTAGAACGAAACGGGCTGATCTTCGTCTCTCTCCTACGCGTCGTAGACTTGAAGCCGTAGGTGAATTTGTACCATGAAGGTTGTATTATCGGGGGGGTGGGGGTAGCAGCTGTTCCAACTTGGGGGTCAAGGCCCCTTGCTTTTATACTTGTTGGGTTTTTATCTTTAGATTGCCGCTAGGGGTGGATCGTCCCGTTTTCTCTCTTTTCGCAGGCGCGGATTTGCGAGGGATTATTGAAATTTTATTTGCTTAATGTTCGCGTACTGCTCAACCGAAAACGTTTTCTGTTACGCAAGTATTATGTAGTAGGTGTTTTAGGATAAATAATTTAAAATGACACTCTTCTTATCATTCATCGTTAAAAAAATATTTTTGTATAAATGTCAAATCGTGATAATTTCATTTTAATGGCCTGATGGTGGAATATTATTCCGAAACCGGTAGTCACGAATAAGTGTTATAAAAGTGGTATTACACAAAGTAAACGATGAATGATAAGGAGAGTGTTGCATTACAATAATTAATAATGATTAATAATGATTTTAATATACCAAATATATTTAAAATGAAGTTTATACATAAAATAAATTTTTTAGATCGCTTAGTATTAACACGATATATAGTATTAACACTTATATCTATTATTCAAATTTAACCGTTTAAAAATAATGTTTATTTCCCCTTGTTTATTGCACCCTCCGATTTATAAGTTCTACATTGTAGTATACCAACGTTATCTTGATTATAAATTACACCAAGATAAGGAGATCATTATTGCATATTTTTAATCAAGTGTTTTGCCCGTTCCGCTAGACATTGATGATCACATAGGCCTCCCTATCTTGTACCATATGGAATATACGTAGATCCTTAACTTCTTCAACCTTATTTAAGTTGCGAACATTTCGAAATCTGGAGTTTCGGCTTTTTGGCAACCATAATTGGCAACATAATAATAATTTTTATTCCAGATTGACAAAGCGGTAGGTGCAATACTAAGTCAATACCCAAATTTCCATATTCTTCTTCATCTTTGATGAGATGTCAAAAACAATACTAAGTCAGTCATATTTTGTTAACAACTACAAAGTATAACATATTACAGTAAAAATAAAGAATAACGAAAATATTGTAAATAATATTTTTAAAAAATCAGGATAGATGATGTTATAAGATCAGATCTACATGTCTAATACACGATATTTGTGCTTCACACGCAGTTTTATGATAAGGTCGGAGCTTTTTATTAGCCTCTTTCGTAAGTTTGTTACTCTATGTCTTATTAGCCCATCACAGTGCGGTACATGGTATATGCTCAAGCAAACCTATAGCTAACCACTCGTTCTTCAATGTCAGGGTAACTTCATGAGGGCCCTATATGTATGTATGATTGAAACATGTTTATTTTTATCTCTTGCACTTTTCTGCGTGAACTTACACTACAACTTGCCGGCGCACTGTTGTGTACATAAGACTTCTTTACAAGCATAGATCAGTAGCCAAAGCGGCGTGCCAGCATATTGTTCAAAGTATTTATTTTTATTTTTAAGGGTTTTAACTCTGCTAGAATTCAAAGTCAGGACCTTTAGTACATTAACCATCATACTTAAGGCTTATAACACTCTTGACTAAATGCATGTTTTTCTGATTAAACATTGCACGGAGACTTGATGTCTGGAAGTTAAGTAATCGAATCAATGTTTTTGAGTCGCATCCAGCCGGGGCTACCCCACGCGGCGAGTTGGCGAATTAAACTCGAATAACAAGTAAATCGCGTGACACAACAGCATTAATTGTCCCCTGTAGACTACTTACTACTTACTCCATTCACTCTCTTTCTAGTTTTAAACGAAACAGCGTATTTCAAGTGTACAATAGAACCAGAGGAGGCTAGTGGCTGAAATTGTCGGCAGTGTATTTCACTTCAAAACTACCTATATAAAAATGGTCTTGCCAAAATTTTAGTTTAAATTTTCGAGTAATAAACATGTAAAATTGGATGCATTTAATATTTTTCTGTTGTCTTAGAAACTATTTCGAAAACAATTTATTTTTAAACAAATTGTTACTTTAAACAATTAATTTCAGCAACAAAATCTATTAAACAATCTTTTCAACAAAGTCTCAATCTTCTGCATAATTATCTCTTCCTACAGATAAATCGTTATTTATAGCAATATTTACATTTCCACTAATTTTTAAATAAATATTTACTTTTGAATTGCACGAGATAGCTGCGTTAACTTGTCATAATAATATTTTTACTGTCTATAACAACATTGTATATAACTTTTATATACATTGTTTATTACAACTGTACTAATATTGTCTATATATGTATATATTTTTTTTCCATAATGCATTGCTTTCACATCACTGAAATGCTGTAATTTTCAACAGAAGGTGCTGCTATTGAGGTAAAAAACTGTTATAAAAAAGTTCATCATCTGTTACATTTTTTAATATAAAACATATGAATTCGAAAGCAAATTTGTGTCAAAATTTCAAGACATTATACAAAATTTCGGTGAATAACTTGGGGAAAACGTAAGATTTTAAGGTATTATCATACGAAAATGGCGCTGTATACATTTTTAATTGTTATTATTTGAACATATGAACTCATACATTCTCACTTATACATATAAAGACAGACGGTTAGTTAAATTTATTTTAGTTATTTATAACACTTTTATACTCTTTGCACAAAAGAGTAGCTACATAGTAATTTTATTTGCTCTAACGTGAATTATACTGATTAATTTTAATTTCATTTTAATTTAAAATTACTAACAACAATACCTTGGCATTTGAGTAGACATTGGCTACTGTTTGCTATTAAAGCATTTGTTTCCGTGGTAATAAAATAGATAAAATATATAATAATTATAATAAGTATTCTGTTTGCATTACATTATGATATTAAATCATTAAAGTTGTTTTATCAAAATGGAGCTGTACGAAGCAATTTAATGATATCTCTATTATTACTATCAGTTTAAGAATCTCGTCTACACTAATGTGCTGCAGGCGCTTTCATTACTTGACTGGGTTACTGAGAAAACTAAAATTGGTTACATATCTGGTGAACTATAATTATTCAAGGAAATTAACGCTTGCACATAAACATAAAAAATTAAACAACGCTTATGCCGAATTAAACAAAATTTATCTTTTCCTGTCTCAAAATATCATTCATTCAATTATTTATGAAAATAATTAATTTGTCAATATCAAATATGTATTTGAATAATGTTAACTTACGGATATGTAATTATGTAATAACATTTTCTATGGATATTGACGTGAGTCAATTAATAAACTAAATTTATGTGTTTTAATTATATACTATGAGTTTTTTTAAATATCCGCCCTATTTAAAAATAATTATTATTTAAAAAAAAAACAAATCACTTCTCGCTGTGGTTTCGATTCGAATGACAATGAGATTTTTATAATATAATCATAAATTTATAATGTTGATTTAAAAAAAAACCCATTTGCTGTGTTAAAGTTTAAGTTTTAGTATTTTATCTACATCAATAATAATGTAAATGTTCGTTTGTTCAAAATCTAAAATGTCCTTAAGTTATTCTCCAATAGCTTAGTAAAATTAACACAATATTGTATACAAATACGCGCGTATTTTAACAGGCAATTTTTTTTTTAAAACCACAGTGGCAGCGCCATCTGTTGAACTAAGAAGCAACATACGGAATACAAACATTGCTCATGGTGAATAGCGTGCTTCTTTACAAGTGCTGCCACTTAGCATTATCATTGCTTTTAATTGCATTGTTTTTTCATATTTTTTAAAATATTTTCTTTGGTACCCAAGCAATTCTCAATTGCGTTACTAAACAAATTATGAATGTGTGCTTTCTATTTATTTATTCTTCATTAAAGCAGACTGAGCCACAGCAATGCGTGATTAGATACAGCCATAAAAAATAAAATTTATGAATGATATCAATGAAATCATTTTATAGATATCTTTCTAATGAATATAACGCATGCATTCAGAACGTTGTATAATTAACAGATAAAAAATCATAGCGCGATTTATGGTTCTACGCGTTTCTAATTGATATGGAAATCTTAAGTTTTATATTTTTCTATCAATTACATAATTTGATATAATGGAAAGCTCTTCAAAACGAGGCAGCAAATATAGCTAGTACAGCCAGGTTTTATAAATTTTAATCATCGGTTTTAATATACATTTTTTAATGTAACCAGTTCAGGCTTCTTATGAAATTTAAACATAAATAAAATATTATTATAAGTAGTATTTCAATGAAAACAGTATTTATCTACAATATTAGAAGAAATAAAAAACATATTCCATTGTAGTAATAATAATAAAAACCCTTATCCGCACCCCAATGGTGCATAGGGCACTGCTTCATATGAACACAGTGTTATCTTGATCGTTTACACACGAAGGAAAGGTGATCAGCCCTCCGCTTCAGGTACCAGTCCAGGGTAATATTGAATAAATATTACAGTGAAAAAATCACTAGTATTTATTTGACCCCCCTGGGAATCGAACCCGGGACCTCCAGAACGGTAGCCGAGCGTGCTGACCATTACACTACAGAGGCGGACAATTGTAGTAATACGAAGATAATTTCAGTTTGTGATTTTTTAGCTTCAGTTTTTTTACAAGTCAGTGGTTATGTTAAAAATTTCAACGATGTGGTTCATGCCGTGCGATGAAAAATATCTTCAACGTCAGCAAGGCAATTATTTTTTTGATATTAGTTTTTTTCTCAAAATATGTCGACGAATGCTGATAATTTAAGATTTTTTTCTCCTGTGAAAACTCTCATTTATTTTTATCAGATTTACTACCAAAATAGATTTTTCTCTACCTAGATCTTACTTAAACTAACAGGGATTAGTGATTTTTTCTCTCTGAAATAGTCAAAATATATAAGTTTCATTAATTGACTAGGCTGTCACTAAGTGTCTATCAATAATATTCGTATTATTACATGATAAATACCACCGTATATAATATTTTCAAATACTGTACAGTGTTTGAAAATGATACGTGATGCATTGAAAAACGTATCAGAATAGATTTTAAGAAATAGTGGTATTTACCAAGTAAACATCAAATTAAAAATAAAATAAATTTTATTAAAGGGGTTTATTATGTGAATATTACAATGAATTTTTATTTAAAAAATATCAAATGTCAGCTTTTATATAATTAACGATAAGTCATTGAAAAGTAACATTTTCATAAATATGAAGCCATTAATCATTCAAACATTGAAAGAGTACATTATTTTCATACTGGTATATGAAGTAAATTGTTACAATTCAATCGTATTGTAAAAATTATCAATACAAAGGTGTTGTTTTTTACTTTGGCTAATATCAAATTTATTCAAAACCACAAACCTAGTATCTAATACAATGTCGATGCCTACAAAACTTAATGTCGAAGCCTACAAGAACCAGAGTTCACTAAATAAGGCTTATTACCCCCAGAAATTACATATTTACAAACCTGAATATAATTTAGCCATCATACGGAGAATCTAGTTTTTCATCATTATTGGAATACGATACATTCCTAAGATAATCAATTATCAAATGTAATTTACTACTTATGCGAGAGATTATTAATTATTGATTTATACATACTAATTATTAAGAAATTGTGTTTTGCAGTGGACTAACAACATTGTAATTGAGTGGGTATATGTATTTGAAAAATGTATTTAATAGCCGATAATAAGCAATTCCCCCTCCGTAGTGTAATGGTCAGCACGCTCGGCTACCGTTCTGGATGTCCCGGGTTAGATTCCCAAGGGGGGTAAAATAAATATTAGTGATTTTTTCACTGTCATATTTATTCAATATTACCCTGGACTGGTACCTGAAGCGGAGGGCTGATCACCTTTCCTTCATGTGCAAACGATCAAGATAACACTGCGTTTATATGACGCAGTGCCCTATGCACCATTGGGGTGCGGATAAGGGTTTTATTATTATTAATCAGCAATTAATATATATATGTATATAATTTTTTAAGCGTATTTATTCCATATAGTTTTAAAAAAATATTACAATTTACTTCATTTGCTAGACACTTCTACTTTAAACATATCTTAATACTTGTTACCCTGTTCCTATCTAAAAAAGAGACTGAGCTCTTGTGCGTGGAGAGGGACTTGATCTCAATGTTTGTTGTTATTACAGTAAAACATAAATATAACGGACTTGAATAAGTATTCTCTGCCTACTACTCTAAATTGATGAAAGAGGGTGGCACTTAAACATTTATCTATAATTTTAGTTTAATTTTGGTTCGTAATTCGATTATGCCGTCCGCCTCCATAGTGTAATGGTCAGCACGCTCGGCTACCGTTCTGGAGGTCCCGGGTTCGATTTCCAGTAGGGGGTTTTATAAATAAAAGTGATTTATCACTCTAATATTTATTCCATACTACCCTGGACTGGTAACTGAAGCGGAGGGCTGATCACCTTTCCTTCATGTGTTAACGATCAAGATAACACTGCGTTTGTATGATGCAGTGTCCTATGCACTGTTGGGGTGCGGATAAGGGTTTGAATGAATGAATTCAATTATTATTTTTATTATATGGATTCTATATAAGTTATCTGCAATACGATTTTTTAAATTGTGAATTTTATAAAATGAAATAACTTTGTTATAACCACTTTTTTATTAATACAATTGAACCTACCGGTTTCAACAAGAACCTTGTCATCATCAGGGTTTATATTAATTCAAAAACATTAAAATACTCACCAAAAAACTTCCACACACTCCCTTAAAAACCCTAAATATTATTTTTACTATTCATTGCATAGCAACCCCAAATATCAACTTTTTGTGAGAGTATTTTAATGTTTTTGAATTAATATAAACCCTGGTTATGACAAGGTTTTTGTTGAAACCAGTAGGTGAAATTGTATTAATAAAATAGTGGTTATAACAAAGTTATTTCATTTTATAAAGTTTATCAAATGTGCCACTAAATATCTGCGGAAAACATTGAAGAATTTTTAAATTGTGATTTACCGAAGTTTGACTTACATTAATTTTCAACAGCTTAAGAAGTGCTGTTTCTTTTTTAGATTAAGATTAGGGGCATAACTTGGATTCCCGAGTCAATTATAATATTCCATCGTTCCTAAAATGGAATAATGAGAAAAGCTATAATTCATTTTTGTGCGTCGTTCAAAGTAAGGAAGTACCATCTTGATTAGTAAGAATATGAGTAATAATAATTTATGCTTTTCCGTACATAATTATCCGTGTATAATTTTATCTACAGTTTCGTAATGAAGAACCATTTTTTAAGTGTGGTAAAAATGATATTAAGATAATTGCAATAATTACTGTTTAGAAAATGATATTTTCATGAGCTTCGTTCTCACAAAAAAAAACTTAAATTTGATCCGAGAATGATTATGTAGCCTAATTCGACATAATGTAAGATATTTTGGATTACGGTGGATTTTTTAAAATTGGTTTAAAGTTACATTAAAAGTATCGGCATTTGGTTTTTAGTTATAGAAATAAGAATTTCAACATTACTATCGACCAATTGATGATTATAAAAAAATATATAATTATTTTTAAACCTGGTGATGGAATAAGATATCTAAACGGCTTTACTTTATATTCAAACAAAAAGTCAAGTGCATAAAATAAAAATAACACTAAAATAATTATGTGCGATAAAATTATTTATTAAATCGGCATTAACTTTGTGTAATGACACTTGGTAATAACACTTGTAAAATACCACTTTTCGAAGAGTTTTAATGAGTTTTATTTCATCACACACGACTTGTTTCGAGCACTACAGATGTTTTCATCTGCAGGTGAAAAGTAAAATTAATGATAAAAAAAAATATTTGGGGATATATAGAGTTTGGTTGGTATTATTTAAAAAAAATAATGCTCGATTGAAATTTATGAATGATTGAGAAAAATTCAGTGATTTGAAAACAGTATTATTATTTAGGGATATATAGAGTTTGGCTGGTATTATTTAAAAAAAATAATGTTCGATTGAAATTTATGAATGATTGTGAAAAATTCAGTGATTTGAAAACAGTTTTATTATTTAGGGATATATAGAGTTTGGTTGGTATTATTTAAAAAAAATAATGTTCGATTGAAATTTATGAATGATTGAGAAAAATTCAGTGATTTGAAAACAGTATTATTCTTTACAAAATGCCCGCTGATATCATTCCGTTGCGTACGTAATATAAAATTTAATTATTATGTACTACCTTACTGAGTTCGTAATTAGTTCACGAAGTACCGCAAAATCATCATCAAATTATTTTGAATACCCAAAACACGTCAAAAGGAGTAAACCTAATGTCCTCAAAATTAAATATAATGTCACTAACAACGGAATAATTTTTCAAATTACACACTACTGCTTGACCTGTTGTTGCCTTGTACATTTCAGTTGGAATATCAGTAATAATTAATAGCACTAAGATCATTAAGTCTACGGTTAATATACTCAAAATAAGGGCATGTTACTATTAAAGTTATTAACTTAATGACCAAAGTCATTAGCGATTTTAATTTTTGATATCCCCCACCCTTTGTAAACCCCATGAACCCCGCCACAGCGGAGAACAAACAGTAATACATTTTTTAATCGCTCAAAATGTATAATTAGTTGCTACTTCTATGTACGAGCAAACTACGATCGTAAGGAAGCGAAATGATTCAAATGTACCCAATATTAATTTGGACATTGTGCATTTTTTTATCCTTTTCTTTAACAGAATTATGTCAATTTGTCCGCCTTGTAGTGTAGTGGTAAGTACGTTCGGCTACCGCGCTGGAGGTCCGGGTTTGGTTCCTTGTGGAGTTGAATAATATTTGCGATTTTTTTACTCATATATTTGTATCAACCTGGATTGTTTGGTGCCTGAAACACAGAACTAACGATCAAAATAACACTTTATCTATACAACGCAGTGCCTTATGTACCATTCTGTGAGAATAAGCAAATGAAGAAAACGTTGTTTAAAAATAAATATATAAATATATATATATATATATATATATATATATATATATATATATATAATATATATATATATATATATATATATATATATATATATATAATATATATATATATATATATATATATATATATATATATATATATATATATATATATATATATATATATATATATATATATATATATATATATAAATATGTATTTAATTATATAAATATATATTTATATATATATAAATATAAATATATATGTATATATATGTATATATATATATATATATATATATATATATATATATATATATATATATATATATATATATATATATATATATATATATATATATATATATATATATATATATATATATATATATATATATATATATATATATATATATATATATATATATATATATATATATATATATATATATATATATATATATATATATATATATATATATATATATATATATATATATATATATATATATATGTATATACTTATTGTAAATATACATGAGTATACTGGTAGTGTAAAGGCAAAGGGGGATATCTGTCTCAGACCAAATTTAACAGCAGAGTCAAAACAAACTCGTGAAATTAAATAACTCATTTGTTTTATGTATTTTTGTATGTTCATATCTCAATAAAACTAAATAAGCATTGCAACAACAGCTATATCCTTTTGCCAGATTATGGAACACACTATTTTAGATATTTTGTGGAACAAACATAGAAAATGAAAAAATTGACAGATAAACCCCTTTGCTACACTACACTTTAATACACCACCGATAAATGTATGTATGAATATATCTATACACAAATATCTTCATCATAAGGGGTCATTTTCCATTTGAATTAAAATAAAAGATTATATTATATTAGGGGAGCCTGTTGTACCTTGCACTTTGTTTCATATTAAAATTTAAATAATAGACTGAATCCACTGAAAACTGAAATCATTTAAATTTAGTAAAAGTATTTTTAGTAAAATTTTCATTATGAGTTACGACATTTAATACATGAATTATTACAGTGGATTATTATTTCGCAAACCATTTGATAATTCCAATTAAATATGTAAATTCGTAATAAAACAATAATTATAAACACCGTTTTTCATGCCCCAAAGCATAGCTCATTCTTATAGTACAATTCGACTACTTATGCTTAAACGGTTTTTCAGCTATGGTTTAGAACTTGGCACTGTAGGGAGCCTCTTTGATATTGATAACTGGTATATTTAGTAAAAAAATGTATTTTTTTTTGTAGATCTTTTTTCATATAATAAATTTACGATCACATTCGATTTTCCACTTTTATTTTATTTAAAGATTAGCCGTTATAGACATCATCAGGCATTTGGGATAAACCAGGTTGTATCCGAAGAGAGACAATGTTTGTTGTGAAAATGCTGTTTTTATTATTATTTATCATCTTCCATGTAAATAAATCATGTTTAAGAATTTGAATTTATCATATTTTAGAAGATCCGAAATATTTAACTAGAATCTTAAGTCCTACCAAACATTTTTACATACATGCATATGCACTTTATTTTTTTAAATATTTGTCAGGAGAACATCCGAGGGCAACATATTGTAAAAACAAATACTTATAAAGACATACATAAACACACACACTCACACACACACACACACACACACACACACACACACACACACACACACACACACACACACACATATATAATGAAGCAAATACAATTAATAGATTTCGGTTAGTTGTAGATACAAGGTAAGTAGATATCAAACGCTTAGGTTGTGAGAGCTCAACGGTTTGATGTAAGCACTAGTATTAATATATTAATATAATAAAATACAAATAATAATTTTTAAAATAATGTTTGCGAAAAATTTAGCTTTTGGCATAAAATAGTGGTAGATTGATGTTGGTTTTGATTTTGTTATATGATGTTTTTTAATTCGAAAATAATCACAGTTCAATTCTACGAATTATAATTTCTCTAATAACTAATCAAAACAAAATAAAACTTTATGAAAAAAAATATTGCTTTTTAATAATTATGTTTAAATATCATTACAATTTTGCATAACTGAAAAATGAATATTTTTTTGTTGCGTCGGTAAAGTGTATTAATAAACCAGGCCGTCGTTGTGCGTCCATTTCTAATTATCTTCGAACATTAGAATACAGGCATAGAGATACGGAATGCGATGTCGGGTTTATTACCATAATTTTGTAATTAATTTAATAATCCGGCCAGCATGAAACAAACTTTTTTGTTTGTGGCCAGCCATGCCAACAAAATTGAAGAAACTGGATCGATTAGCCATTAGCCATTAGCTGTTAGCTGTTCTCCATCGGGCCTAATGAACAAGTCGCCGCTAATTTTCTATTCAAGTAGCGACCATTTTATACTTGTTATGTCAATTCACAATGGAAACATAATCAGTCGTAGTCAGAAAACTTAATTAGATCGCATAAAAATAAATTCATTACGTATTCGATACGATCAAGTAATCATGACGGATCTCCAGATTCTAGTTTTTACCCATTTGTAGGCATGCTCATCAAATAGTCAGCTAGTTTATGGCTAGATATAGATATTTTACATTTATATGATAGATATTGATATACGGTGTTGGAAAATGATACGGAATGTACCACAGTAGATAACTTAAATTAAAAATGGATAGATTTTACCATAAGTGCCGAATCAATTAATGAAAAAAATGATATTTTTCTTTAACTGCGAGAAATTTAAAGATTAGAATTAAAGAACATCATAGCGGTCTTGTAAGTAATTATTTTTTGGAATTTGCAAATCACATCATAGATACTAATCACTCATTTCACTCTCATAAATTAAAATTATTACACCTTGTTCCATATAAAGGCCAAATTATGAATTATCTTGAAAATTTAGAAATCCAAAAAAACCTGAATTCTAATAATAATTTATTAAATAATATATTGTTTCAAAATTCTTCACCATTGCTTTCCATTTTTCCTTTGTTTTCAAACTCCATCCCTTGACTAACCCCTTCCCCTTACTTTCCCCTCTCCTTATTTATAGAACAATTTTATATTTTATATTTTAGTTATTATACAGACCTGAATGATGGAAGTTTAACTTCTGAAACATGTAGTCTATAATAAAACTCAAGTGGTAAAAAACGAAGTGTTTTCTTTAATCATTGTAACATGTCTTACCACAAAGTTAATGTCGAAACAATAAATAAAATATTTTTCTTTAGTAATTGTTACTTTAGATGTATGAATGTGGAAGAAGCGAAGATTGTGTGCAAAGACAGATTGATGTGGCGTTCTATTCTCTCTGCCTACCCCTACGGGAAATCGGGTTGATGGTTAGCTAGTAAGTTATTTTAATTTCTTGAAACTTTTTAGTTACAAGTTTGAAAATATGCATAAAATTTTACTTCAATAATTAGTTTCATTTTCGTATGTAGTCGATATTTTTCCTTTTTTTCTTTGCTCTCTATCTACACTTAATGGTGTATAGGGCACTGGATTTAATCTACATAGTGCTATCTTCGTCGTTAATTAAATGAAGGAGAGGTCATCAGTCTGGCTGAAAATAATGATTAAAAATAAATATTTCGTTGAAAATTCATATATATTTATTTTGACCCCCTGAGAATCAAACCCAGTATCTCCAGCGTGGTAGTCAAATGCGCCAACCATAACACTACAGACGAGGACAATAATCATAACATTGATAGTATCTTTTAAACATAATTTATGTGTTACTACATGTAAAAACGATCATCTCGGGTTTGTCACCAATATCCCTTGCATCCTATTGAATTGATTAAAATGTGTCGGGTTGTGGTCCCGTGATTAGTGTCGCGGACTCTTGAGTCAGAGTTTCTTGGTTCGAACCCGCTCTACCACAATTTGATACCTATTTCTAATAATGAGTCTCTTAGGCACACAGAAATACTACAAAATTGAAGTATTTTTGTAAATGATAAAAACACAAATAAATATCTTTTTTAATTAAAAAAAATGTGCGTAGATAAAATTTGTTTATTTGTTTTAAGGCGCATATGACTTCATATTTTTTCGGTACTTATTTAAATTGCAAAGTGTTATCTTGGTCGTAAAACACGAAAAAAAAGGTGATCAATTTTACGACACGAGTCCCTGCAATAAATTATGATGAACATTGTAGGGGAAAATGTAGCAACGCAAATAAAGATGTATTTGTGTTTTTTATATGATATGGACCACACGGACAGACGAGTAATTATTATTAAAATATGTGCCGTGGAACTGCATGTATGAGATGTCATCGTAAATAATAAAAATGCCAAAATGTGCATTTAATATTCGTATCTTGGCTCGGATTCCGTCTAATTAGCTCATCCATACAGAATGCAATTCCGACTCTCAGACATATTGCGAGAGTGTGCAATAATTGTATATGATACTAAGAATATCTGCTCTTTGTTTGTGGTAAAAAGACAGACCCGTTTCAAAATTAAATGTAAAAATATTAAAATTCATCTCAAAAAGGCTTCAGTAATTTAAAATATTACAATGTAAGAAAAATCATTCAATTTAAGATGAGTATCGTAACAGGATCGGGTAAGGTATTTTATTGCCAAAATATAATATAATGATTATTTACACTTAAAAAATAGGGTAAACGTTCCATTACCGGTATACGTATGATTATTTAACTTTTTATTTCTTTTGTGTCAGTATAAAGAATTCTGAATGCACATTTTTTTCAAATTGATTTTTTCTAATTATCACTTTATTGTCTCCTTATTTTTAATTAAAAAAATGATTTTCCAGTGCTAACACATGTTTTATGATTGAGACCTTTTAACTTAAGTTATACGTTGTTTGAAAATTATGCAGAAATATCGAAACACGTGTCATAATAGATTTAAAAAAATATTAGTATATTTTGTTAACATGAAAAAATTATAATTTTACATGAAAAATAAACACCTTAAATTTTAATTTTTTTGTTTTTCATCAGTCTTCTTTTTCTTCCTAGCTACCTTCCAACTTATCGTCTTTGTAGCGAGAGCTGACCCCACCAGTCGGTGGGGTCAGCTCTCCTCGTCCTCGGGTTGTAGGTCCTTCTGTCATGGACAACGTCACCTAGGCTACCAGTTTCAGTCGCGGAAAAAAAAGTAACAGTTATACATTATGTAATTTTTATTTATTTTTTGAATTACCTAACGTCCAAGTGACTCTGAAATCTAGCTACTGCAACACCACTTATCATGACCCACTCAGGCTTTAACTTTATAAGTTTCATAGCCTATGCCTACTCGTGAGTGGATTTACTCTTAATGTTAAAAGTTACTATAATTTCACTTAATTCATGAGTGAAAATTGCAAATCTCGAATATCTATATACAATATTATTTAAAAATATTGATTTGCTTGATTTTAGCTCTCTTAATTTTTATGCATACTGGACCGTAATTATTGTGAGGTATTATTAAAATACGCTGAACTGGTTGGTTTTAAACAAAGTCGAAGTAAATAAATGTTAATTAAAGTGTACTTTATAATGCTTTAATCGCCATTTCAATACAAAAGCAAGTCACATTAGCCTAGTTTCAAGTGTTACCAGCACAATCTGAGATCTCAGAGTTGAATATTATATTATATCAATCAACATCAACGGAGTTACGTATTATTATTTAAGTGGGTACGGGTGGGTAGTAATGTATTATATTGTACGCGAAGTTGCAAAAAGTTAACACATGCACCTTGAATAGTGCGCACATGTTATTAAATAAACCCGTTCAGGCTCAGCGTCCAAAAAACACAATTCAAGCAAATAGTTATTCTAAACATAATTATATTTTCACAGCTTAAGTCGCAACTTCGAACATTTCTTATTCTTACATGACCATTTTTTTTTAAATTATCACATTAAAAAAAAAAAATTATCAAATTTAAAAAAGTTAACTTAGAGAAGTATTTTTAAACTAATCATACGTTTAATCCTTCCATCTTATTTATCTTCTAAATTTTTGCTGTAGCAAAAATATTGAAATTTTCCTTAAAAAAAGGAAAAAGTTGTATTATTTATTAAACTGTATTTCAGGTTTTTACTCTAGCAGGCAGAAACATAAAATTTATATCTTTTTTATTTGTTTTTGTTTTTCTTCAGATCATTTTTGATAGGAATGGCTTTCATAAGCGATCACAATAGCACCAGGTCTGGAAAAACAGTTAATAGATTATGCGTTAATTACGTAACAACCTTGGCATTTGGTTGTGTAAAATCAGTATTGAGCTAGAAGTAAATGACACCTGACAGGAAATCAATAAATATTATTTTACCAAATTTAGATATAGTATTTTTTATTATTTAATTTTTACTTAGTAAGTACCTACCACTATTAATTAAAATGTATTGTGACATGTGTTTTGGTGCATTTCGCATCATGTGTTAATCACCGTAAATGCTGCGAAATGCATCGAAACACGTATCACAACAGATTTTTAAGAAAAAGTAGTATTTTTCAAGGAAAACTTAAATTAAAAATTAAAAATATTACCATAAAGTGAATGCCGAATTAATCAATGAAAAATGTTTAGTTTCGTATAGGATCGGTACCCAGGACTGAAAAGGTTAATACCGGTAGCCAGTTCAACCCACTCAATACCGAATGCGTAATACGCCAAAATATATTTTGCACCCTCTGCGATAAGGTTGAAAATGGGCGGTCCAGAACGGTAGGCGCATATTACCAACTCAAATTGCACGGGCCTTTTGATCGCATTATGCCACAGCACGCTTAACGTGGGTACCTACTTACATATTTTTTTTAAATAAATAAATTGAAGTGAAACGATCTCTATTATTCGATTGTTTGTAATTTCTAGGCCACCCCAAATTTTTCACAGACTGTTTAATTGCTCCCCGCGCATGCGCAAGCTCGCACAAAGTGTGTACTTCTTACATAAAAAGAGGCACTCATTAATTTATTGTTACTTGAATTTGAACCGTGTGCCCCCTTGCAAAAGCGCCATTTTTACACGGCACATTACGACAACCCGCTGATAGAAATTTGTTCCATCGCAGATTATAACAAGGGCCGTTCTTAGTATGCACTTCATCAGGAATAAAGGGGCCCGCAGTACTTTGAATATCTAATTAATACTATTTTATAATAAAAGATTTTTGAGCGCTTTGGTTTATATTTCGTAATGGCGGAGCTTAATGATTTTTATGGTGAGGGGACGAATTCGTGACTTTAAACAATGCTCGAAGGATTTGGGAACAAAAAGGTTTTTTAGAAAAGCAAACTATTGGCAAGGGTGATTTGTAAAGCGCGCACTCAACAACTGTGCAGGATGCGTGGAGTCAACAGTTCAGAATAATTCTAATAATTTATTCGCAGCGTGATGATTGATCGCAGAATAGAAGCTTAAGCAGGCTGATTCAGATTAGTATCCCACTGAGTTTTACATCTATTGTGGGAATAAGTAAACAGCTATTAAAAATACATAATGCAGAGTAAATCAGTACTTAAATTTTTATTTACTTTTAGTTTTTTTAGTTTTGGTTGTATATTGAGCGCCATACTATAGTAAAATGTATTGTTAATTTTTTTTTAAATTATCCGCCTCCGTAGTGTAATGGTCAGCATCCTCGGCTACCGTTCTGGAGGTCCCGGGTTCGATTCCCAGGGGGGTTTAATAAATATAAGTGATTTTTTCACTCTAATATTTATTTAATATTACACTGGACTGGTACCTGAAGTGGAGGGCTGATCACCTTTCCTTCATGTGTAAACGATCGAGATAACACTATTGAGGTGCGGTAAGGGTTTTATTATTTTTATTTATTAATAAAAAAAACCTTAACTGGAAGTATACAACGGAGTCCCAGTATCAACCCTAATGTATGGAAGTGAAGCATGGATTTGGCAAAAGAAGGATGAAAGTAAACTGAATGCGAATATCTAAAACGTATATACGCAGAACTAGGGATAATTTAAATGATTAAGAAGAGTTTCAAGAGACATGCGGAGCGAATGGATATTCAGAGAGTGAATAAGAAAGTATATTTGGCGAACATGAATGGGAGAACAGAATGAGAAAGGCCGAAAAAAACTTGGCACGATCAGATCACTCTGAACCCAGAATTTGGTGATGATTTGAAGGGCATGTATGACTAGATTCCCAACGTTTTTTGTTGGACAAAGACAGGCAGGCCCACCACTTTTTTAATATCGTCAGACCATCTTGTCTGGGGCCTACCTACGCTTCTGTTCTGTTCTGTTACGCGTCCTGTTCTAGGCCTCCAGTCAAGCACCTTTTTCGTATTTCTATGATCAGACACACGTGCCACATGACCTACCCAATTCCTATTTGATTCCGCGATTCTTAGAGCCACATCTGTTACCTTGGTCATTTCCCTTATCCAAATTCGATTATTCGTGCACTACACGGAATTTTACTGTCCGGCAGTCCGGTTTTTTCAAACAAAAGCGACTATGGCAGTTTAGCGTGAACGAGTTCACGCGCACCGTGATCGCGCAGCGATTGAGCTCACCGATCCGAAGAAAGACGGACAAAAGCACAAGTCAATCATCCGTTTTATCATGCTAACCGGACTGCCGGACACCAAAATTCCTTGTAGTACACAAGCGCTATAAAATATATGTTTAGCACCCTTTTCTCCGTATTTTAGCATTTACAATAATTGATATCTTATTATTATTTTTAAAGACGAATCAGGATGCGAGGCTGACATGGCGGAGGCGTGCGGGGCGGGCAGCACCCTGGGCGGGGGCGGGGGCGGAGGGGGAGGTCCACCCATCAACAGGGATGCTGATCAGAATCCTGGAGAGGTGAGTCAATCTGTGCTATCTTGCCTTTCCGTTATCTTCATACTGACTCTGACGTCTAATGATACGATACATTCTAGTTGTGTAATGAGATGATTTTATGAGTTCCGTTTAACGAATGTGTTAGAAACTATCAGGGTTGTCTTTAGGAGTACCGTAGAACGGGGCTACTTGAACTTTGGTGTGTTACTTGAGCCCAGTACAATTTTTTTTTTAATAAAACAATAAACCAAGGAACGTATGTGACGCTAAATGTAAAACGCATCATTTTTTATGTTTAATATCGGCCTAAAATCTAGAAAGTGGTTAAATACATTTTCATAGTACAAAATGAATGATTACACTATTAATTAAGCAACAACTAGTGTTATAAAGTATTTTTAGGACATATGTATATAAGCTCTACATACTATTTGATAGTTTTGAGACAGGTTAGAGTGAATTAACCATAAAAAGTTTATTTGATATTCTAGAAGTTGACACTATGAATTGTTTTATTAATTGACATTGAAAATTACGTAAAATGTTAGGTTGTGTTCGCTTTGGATTTTTTGGCACACGAGTCCTCAATTCTGATATTTTAATAGAGAATATGATAATTTGAATAGATGTTAGGAAATAAATTTGAACATTACGTCAAAAGGTTAAATTTTAACAAGTTTCGTGTATTCGAGAATACTCGTCAGAAAGACAAATAAATTTGTTGGGTTAATCATTTTCGTTGTATAGTACTAAAAGTTTTTACACATTGGACATTGTACATGAAACCTATGTGAATCTTTTTTCGATAAGACATGATGATTATCGCGTGATTATGGTCTAATTTTTCTGTAATAACTGCCTGAGGACTTAGTTTAGTACATAATGATATTCTTTATAATTAGTTTATTAGGGTATATAAAATGCCCGTGGCCTCAGTTGATCTTTACTAGCGAATTAAATGATTAAATAATCATTACATGCTATAATTCTTATCATTAAAATCAACTGTTCATAAGAAGTAAGTGCTTAGATTCCCATACTTAAACATAAAAAAATAAAATCTATTTACTTCGGAGATAGAAAAATGGAACGGTTTAGTAGGAACCTACATATTATTACAAAAACAAAAAAGTCTTATAATATAAGATTTACAATGATTTTATTTAATTTTTTTATTATAAAATGTTATAATTATTATTCTTTTTCAAACCCTTTTCCGCACCTCAATGATGCATAGATGATGCATCTTATAAACGCAGTGTTATATTGATCGTTAACACATTAAGGAAAGGTGATGAGCCCTCCGTTTCAGGTGATAATCCAGGGTAATATTGAATGAATGTTAAAAGTGAAAAAGTCACTTATATTTATTTTACGCCCCCCTGGGAATCAAACCCGGGATCTCCAGAACGGTAGCCGAGCGTGCTGACGATTACACTATGGAGGCGGAACAATAATTATTAAACCAATAAAAGTTTTTTCAACTTGATTCATTCGGATAATTTAAGTGTCAAATATTTATTATAACTAAAAATAAATAAATATTTTTTATCGTGCCTTAGTTCTTAATTAATGTTTTAATAATCTATGGTACCATCGACCCTTAACGATTGCATCTATCCAACCAAGGTGAGAACTTCAATGTTCTGATCGATCATACAGAAAATGCTAATGAAATCGCTTTGGATAATTACCACTGGACTGACCGCTTTACATGCAGCAAGAATATTATAACTTGCACTGTGTGCAATCCCTTACAAAGTAATCGTAATTTACTCATAATAAAAAATGATAAGAAAATGGCCAGATCCGTTATGAAAATAAATTAGTCATATACAATATTTAATATCGTAATTTTATTTTGTGAGTAAGGAATTGAGATGATATTATACTCAATGAACTTTTGCATTTTTATTATAATTTTCGGTTGTTTATTTCCATATTTTTGGTAACTATGTATGTTAACTGAATCAGGAGTTGAACCCGATACCTCACATGATAACTAATTAGCATCAACCATTTAATACAAAAGCGGTTATCGATATAAGTCATTAAACGTACAACTATAACATATTATTTTAAACAGTTTAATTAGGAAAAAAATCATATACATACAACACAATTGCTAGAAAATGTATAATCTTGAATCAAGGATATCACAATAGCAAAAACGCAGATAATTGTGTGATCCGTATGAAGATTATGCAACGTAGTATAATACTAGTATTATATATTTTTAAATGTTTATTTGACTTATTTAACCTTGAAGTTTGATGATTTTAAGGAAATAAATCGTAAATATCCTTTGTAAAAAAAGCGTATTACGGAAACACAAATACATAAAATTTAGAAAGTAAGTATAATTACAGTAATTAGTATTGGAATTTAATATTACGATAATTATTAAAAATTCTTGCCGCTCATATGATGATACTAATCGTAAACTGTCTTATGTTTATGGAAAGAGATAGTGATCGATTGTATAATGATATAGAGAAAATATAAATCCAACGCGTTTATGTTAATTTGTAATGAACGAGTATAAAAGGTAAATTCAATTTCAATTTTACAACGTCTTATCATACACGACTTTGAACTTACACGATTCAGTAAATAAGTTCGATACTTAGAATTAAATATAAGTGATTTTAATATTTATTCAGTTTCAATCTAGACTGGCACCCGAAACGCAGGACTGGCCACTTTGTCACAAAGTGACCAGCTTTGTCTTCGTGTAATTAACGATCGATAAAACACAGTACCCAAACTAATGCAGTACCTTTGTACCATTGGAAGGAGTTAGCCCATCCGCTTATCAGTTTAAAGAAAATAAGCATACAAATATAATAAATGAATGTATCCCCGAAAGTAGAAGTTTTGCCACGTCCGGAGGGGAAGTGACATATGTAGTTGTCAAACAATGACGCGCTTATATTTAGCACCTGATAAAACTATAACAAACTTAGAAATAATCTCTAAATGCAGAAAAAGGTAGCACGCACTAAGCAGATTGATTTTGTTGAATATTAAAAAATAAGTAAAATATTCTTAGCCGCCAAGATATGGCGGCTGGCATGCCGATGGGTTAAGGGTTAACAGTAAGCTAAGGAAGTTATTACGAAAAAAAAGTTTTTTTTGAAAATCACACTAATTTTTTTTTGAAAATGAACTACATAAATACAACTTTAGAGTTAAAAATAAATGATGCTCATTCATAAATTTATTTAAAGTTAGTAAATATGTATACATTGAATCATTTTTTATGTTTGAAGAAAGTGATATTGAATATACTTTATCATCGAAAATATACTTCGAGCAAAATAGTTAGTGTTTTTTTCGGTAGATAGACAACAACATAGCATTTGTTGTTTCAAACCGTACTAAAATATCGTCAATGCAAATATATAACCGCGATATTCCTTAATTATCTTGCCTCTTCTGATTTTTTGTTTTCCTGGAAAGTTGTCAAAAAATACTTTGGCAGTGATGGATTCGCAGCGACGATATGCGTTCATATATATAAAAAAAGGTTTATTAATTTTTAATAATGAAACTGATGTGTAGGTAATATGTAAACATATCTCATTTCACGGACGCATGGTACATTTTTACACGTTTCTTTGGAAGATTTCACAGTGAACAAAATGAAGTAAGGTCTACTTACACCTTATTATATTAAGTGTTATTATGACTGAAAGGCTACATTTGCATCTTATAATGCTCATTTGAATATTTAAGCACTGCTTAATTTTTTATTGACGCTCGTAAAGGCGAAAATAAATCCATCCAAATATCATAAAACGCGTAATTTATTATAAATAATTATACCACGTAATTATAATAAATTGCGAATGTCCGCTGTACCTATCCGAATTTGGGTGTAGCGCCGTAAAACATTTTAAAACTTTTTATCTTTATTATTAATGAAACAGTTTCGAGTTACACAACTACTTAATTAATCTCATTAAAATGTTTCTTTTTAAGTGGATATACATTTCTTCAGAAGTCTTGTGTTTTTGGAATGATTTATGATGAATCTCGGGTAGGAAATTATTTATGAATCTTAATTATACCTAGCGTCTACGCTCATAATTTGTAATCAGTTCTGTTTTGTGATTCTTTTCTTCTTAAGGAAGAGTTAATCATGAGAACTTTTATTCCTCAATTCATTAAGCAATTCGTACTCATAACAGTTGTTAATTTATATTTACTAGATCAAATCAGGTAATAAGAATTACAATTCCGAAATGATAAAATATGCCTAATTGGTTGTATGTAATCCAAAGCGTCTTATCTTCGAACCAGTGGCGCATCTTTATGACGTCATTAATTTATTCTGAGGTATAAAATATTGCTTTGGGAAGTAATGTGTTACATGATTCGCATATCAATTTATTCCCCGCACCTTGTATTATAAGTCTTCCATAGATAACGAGTAGATTGAAGTAAAAAACTCAACGGAGTGCTAATTTCCAATTCCCTCCCCCAGATCAGCAGTCGTCGTTATTAAGGGCAAAGCATCAAATGGCAAAACTAGTATGCACATTTGTGTCAATAATCACGGAAATTTAATATTTTTAATTCGTTTTCGATTTTACATTTATTGATAGCACAAATTATTATGTAATGTAATATATTTGTAAAATATTAAAGTTTTGTATTGACATTTTATGGAGTAACTGGATTTTATATAATAAAACAACAACCATATACTTTACAATTTGCAAGTCTGCAGAAAAATAAATTGTCAACTAACGGTTTCATATACACTATAATATAGCTATAATAAAATATAAATTAATTTAGAATCCTCCTTTAAATTCTGAACACATCTTATATGAACTTATTTGTACTTAAATTCATTTAATTTAATTTCATTTTGTCTAAAGGATTATATAAAATTACAAAGAATTTTGTCTAACATTCTACCAGTCTGATGATGTCTCTAACGATGAAACCACGTCTCTGGTCAACCAACCAACAAACGTGGAAAAAACTTCATAAGTATAAAAGTTGTTTTTTTATTATATTATATATTTCATTACATAAGTATTTTAATTAACACAATGCATTAGATCAAATTTTTTCGATTCATGAAGAGCTTTGTGCATTTCAATTTACATATATGTAATACCACTTTTATAAACACTTATTTGTGACTACCGGTAACAATAAGGAGGGTGTTTTATTACCATACCACAAAGTTATCAATGATTTTATTATTCAAAATATAAAATAATAAAATCATTAATTTCCTACAGATAAAATAATGAATTCGCAATTCATTTAAACCTACCCACGTCAGCGTATTATTCTAAATAATCACGTATCTACTTACTGTGGGGGCTCAATATTATGTGGAATAAATAGTTTTGTGATTGGTATAAAAAAGTTGTATCAAGTTACCCCGTATTTCCGATAGACCCGAAAACTGATTATGATTCATATCGAACATTAATCAATCTAAGTCTACTGCCGCTGTAATAATGAGTGAGTCTACACAGGCCGCCAGACAACCTCTGCTACTGCTTTGCTACTAAGGTATACTACATTCAAATGCGCTGTGCACATACCATACGTAAAAATTAATTATATCAATCAAAAATATTATAAAATGTTAATGAGTCTGTTATTAACATCTGGACATTTGTCGTTATAGTGCAGTGTCAAATTATATTTATTTATCAATATGTCATTGCCTTATTTATCAATATATTTCATCTTTAATACATAGTCTAATGCAGATGCAACGTAAAGCGCCTAGATGTAATAAAAAACCAAGCAATCATGACACAATTTTTTTGAAATTTTATATTTGTTATTTATTTTCATCAATTAGACATGATTACAATATCCTCTTGTAATAATGTAAAATATACCTCAAAAACGTTTGATTCTGACGACTATACAGTGGAATCTCTTATAACGAGCATAATACGTTCCAGAATCTTACTCTTTAAGGGAAACACTTTTTATTTTGACTGGCGCGGACGTTCCGGTTCAAGATAACACTGCATTTATATGATGCAGTGCCCTATGCACTATCGGGTCCGGATAAGGGTTTGAAAAATAGTTACATATTAATTGTGAATGTATATTAAATAAAATAACTGTAAGTTGTGGTCTCGTGGTTAGTGTCGCGGACTGTGTCAGAGTTTCTGGGTTCGAACCCACTGTTCTACAATTTGATACCTAATTTTAATAATGAGCCGCTTAGGCTCACAAAAATAGTATGAAATTGAAATATCTTATTATGCGAGCTGTCGGAGGAAACTGGAGTGGGCACTTCAAATGAATGGAGTATACCATCAACTTTATATATTGTACTAGTAGTATAGTAGGCAGTGGGTATGGGGAGCTCAAGCGTCGCCCTCTGGCAGTTGGTCGGCCCTGATTATTAACTTAAAAAATCTCATGCCCAAAGGGTATAAATATAAGACGGCCCATAATGTGATCGAGAAGAAAAATTATATCTAGTTCTAAGTAGGTAGGTACAAGACGTTCTTGTATCATACCTACGTAAGTGCAGTAGGTATACAGCTTTCTGTGCGTGAGTCATAAATCATATTTATACAAATATGTCACAAATCATAACGGTTTTTTCGATATTTCGATAATGATTATAAATCGATCTCAGAACGATAAGACAAATAAGTCAATGATATGGTAATATTTAACCAATAATTTTACTCCTATTTACATATCGCTCACTCCTTTCAAGAACGTCATAAATCCAAAATCGACAATTTTAAGTTGTTTATGTTTTCGGAATGCCCAAAAACTGTACTATAACCCAGCAAAAGTTGCATATTTTTTACTTAATATTTACCCGCTACAGGGCAGAAAGTGTTGTTTTTGCATTTTGAAGAAAAGGTATTGTTTAATTATTTAAAAAAAAAAACTAAATATTTTTCAAATGAAGAATAAACCTTCAGGTTTTACCTCATAGGATCTGTTGCACAGTAAAAAGTTTAATAAGTGGCTTGATATTTATTTTGAAAACATTGCATTATATTTTCAAACTTTAAAAACGCTCTCCTGAAAAATCATGTTTTTTGATTTATGACGTTCTTGAAAGGAGTGAGCGATTTGTGATATTAACAAAATTAAGGTTTTTTTTAAAATTTTCTAAAACGATTTATTTCCCTTGGGCATACCATATACAGGTTTAAAATAAATTTAAATCGAATACATTAATTTAATATTGTTTGGTTTTAAATTATGTAAAAAGAAATGAAATATACTAAACAATTTTGGAAATAAAAGTTCAATTATTTACCATCGTATTTAACGAATAACATGACAACTAAGTATGTATATAGATTTTTTAACATTTTTTTTACCTTACTGGGTTTCATCGTTACCAACATCATCAGACTGGGTACTTAAATATTTTAATTATTACATGATTTCGAAGCAAAGGTGTATGTTGCCAATACAGCAAGTAAACAACCAGTTCATCTCGACGAACAACACTTTTTGTTGTCCCGATCGCTGCAGGCAACGTTCCGAAGTCCAACACTGATTATTCCAATTTTATGGCAATGCTCCTACACGTGATTATGATTTTTCAGACATATATATGTATTAATTATATGAATAGAATTAAAATATTTAATAAATTTTATATCCTAAGTACTTTGATCTCTAATAACCTCTCTTCCTCAAAATGTTTTACTCATGCATATACATATCACTAGTCGGTTTGTAATACCTCGAATATTTAGAAATTGGAAAGTTTACAGGATAGTACTTTTATATTAAACATTAAAAAAAAATCTATTAATATAAGTGTAAAAAATAAAAATACTTGAATTAAATCTCTCATATACTTTGGAGTATACTGTATATATGGAGACGAAACGTGGACTATAGGGAAAGCAGAATTGGAGTGACTTGAGGTGTTTGAGATGTGGTGTTGTAGGTGTATGTTGGAGATTCATTGGTCAAAACATGTAGGGAACAACGAGGTTAAAAGCAAGAGCTGAGGAGTCTAGATGGTTACTAAATAAAGTAACACAACACCAAATAAATTTTCTAAAATAACATGATGATTTACATGTAAATAAATAAGTAATCAGTTTTCACTTGTAGACGATAAAAACCATAGTTCTCGAATCTAGTTGTGTTTATATTAACTAACCAAAAAGTGTATATATAAGTACCTACATTCAATTTTACCTTTAAAAATAGATGTAAAAATATAATCAAATAAGCATATTTAAAATATTGATGATTAGATTTTTGTGTTATATAATTTTGTCGTAATAATTATAATAAATTGGCAGAAAAAAGATTTGACATTATTCGAAATTTTTCCTGCACATAATTTTTATTCAAACATGATTTTAATAAAATATTACCAAAGATCAAATTACGATAAGTGAAAAACAATTTTTTTATATAATACATTACCTTTACCAACAATGTTTTCTTGATATTTTTTCTCAGAATTACAAAATGTTAAATGATATTAATGAGACAATACAGTGGCTCTGAACCTTTTTAAACGCAGGGAGCACTTTTGATCAAAAGGAAAAATCACGGCTCACTAAAATTAAAGATTAAAAAATCATACAAATATAACTTTTGTTAAAAATAAAATTGTCTCATTTCAGAACATCAAAATATAAATACTTCAATGAAACTTTTTGCGGTGATAATTATTTGATGTAACTCCTAAGCTTGTCGGGTTATACTAATTTAATTAATTTAGCGATTTTAGGTCTAATATTTGATAAAGCTACTCTCATTTCTTCATCCAAACTACTAAACCTTTTGGGCTTCTTCGTTTTAATATTGGTAAATGCCAAAAATTCTAACTCACACAATATGAGGTTGGAAATTGTAGTAAAATTTTGAGTGTCCTTTGAGAGCTGGGTATTAAGTCTTGAACAAAAATCCAAATTTCATCCAGAGTTATTTCTGAGAATTTTAATTTTAGAGTACAATCTGTTGATAGAGTAATTAATTATTATTCTTCTTAAAACGAAAATTCCTTATTCAATGTATCCCTGGAAGTATCCTTTCCCGCAAATGGATTTCCTATCCAGTCATAATTTTCTATATTTATTAGGAAAGTAATACTTAATCTTTTCTTTCAATAAAGTTAAATGTCCTGTCACAGCCCAAATATTTTTCTCAGGAGTGTTATTATATTTGCAACTCAAATCGCACAGTAAATAAGCCAACATTAAATTTTTGGTTTTTATAATTTCGCGGAGTGCCAGTGCTCCGCGGAGCACCGGTTAAGACTCACTGAAATAAAACAATGTATGAATACATACAGTTGAATTTAAATGAGTTTTTTTGTAGGATAAAATTTAATTGGTGATCAGAATCCGGGTTACACCATTTACTAATATGTGATTTCGTGATATTATCAAATCGTGACTGGTAATTTGTTTTAAATGAACTAACTCAAAGGACCTACAATTGAGAAGCAATAAATTCTTCAATTATTAATTTTCTAGTCAGAACAAATTTATAATTATGGTAATAATACATTATCAAACGTTCAAATTATTTTTCAATACATTTTTACATATAGATGGCTTAGAATCATTAAATTCATTATAAACAATGAAAAAACAAAGTCTCACTTGGTGCAAAGTGTTTTATTGGTAGTTTATTGTAGATTTTCTTTTAATTTGTTGATATTTAAAGGTATTATTTTTGTGTTTGTCCTCCTGATTTTATTACTACTTATACAGAATAATTATGGTTATTTTTTAATGTTAAAATCTAAATATCGTATAACAAAATTATTAAAATTCTGTTTCGAGTATTTATTCATTCAATATTATCGTTGTGGAAAAATACAATGATAAAAAAAAAAATTAAAAAAAAAACTGAAACACTTGTTAAAAACCACTTAAAAATATGAATGAAAACACAACTAGTTTAGAGAACTGCAGATATTCAAGAAACTCAAAAAATATTATAACCAGTGTTTATTTTTTCAATTATTTTTCTTCTGTCAAATATATTTTTATCTTATTTTTAAAGAAGAATAAAAACATCTGAAAATATTATTGTAATCTGCAGGAATGAAAACCTCATTTAAGCCTATAATAAGAATAAACTTATCTTTTGGACATCTTATAGGAATGAATTTACTAGCTATAATTGTAATATAAAAAATATATTCTAATATTTACAGAAGTTGTTCAATAAAAAAAAATGTACGAAGTAGATCCACGCAAACTTACTCTTACCATCACGCCGCTTCCACAGAGGTAGGCATGTTACGCCACTCTTTCTTTCTCATTCTATGCCTTTTGAATATTCGTGTATTTTCTTATATACACCCGCCAAATTTTATAAATAAATCTACGCTTCATCTCCATACATTTGTATCTAAATGTCTTACTTACACATCAAAAATTTAGTCTTCATTTCTGACGTAAAAATTTATTTCGACAAGCATTTTAGATGCTTGGATCTACATAAAATACAGCAATTTTCATAAACACAGCCATACGAGAATATTTTTAGAAGGCCGACTAAATACTTGATTCAACCGAGGCAAGGGTAGGACTGGCGAAGGTTGTTCTAAATTTGACTGAAGCCAAATAAAGATGGTTTAAATTTTCAGTGCACCCCTGACAAGATGAAATAGTGGGTGGTTAAGGGAGAGTGATAGTGTTGTCCAGATGTACAGATTCATCCCTTACCCTCCCTTATTCTCTGCCACCCAAACCCTTCTGCTTTGCATATTATGCATCATTTAAGAACACCGCAAATCTGGATCCTGAATTCTTCTTACCCATTGTAAATTTGACTCTATTATGCGGCAATAACATAAAATAACCAGACTTGACTATATGGTATATTAAGATATCGGTAGTAAGCCGTTTAGTATCTTCTAATACCATCGTGTACAGTGTAAATGAATAAATAAGCCGCTTAGAAAAATGCATCATCAGGTTTCATCTCAGCTTAGCCAAGAAGACTAAAAGAGAGAGAGGATGAATGAAATCTGGAACCAATGATATTAACAGGTTGGACAAGGCATAATTATTTATATTTTTCCAAAGATTTTGGATGTAAACCGTTTAGTACCTTTTTACACCATCGAGTACAATATAACTGAATAATGAAGCCTCTTTAAAAAAAATGCATCGCCAGGTTTCCTCCCAGCTTCGTCAAGAAGACTAAAAGAAAGAGGATCATAAAAATCTTGAACTAAAGATATGAATAGGCTAAACAAAGCAAAATCACAAAAAAATCCATTCCAGAGTTCTTCACGATACCATCTGACTTATGAATGCACTCAGATGCTAACATGGCATAGTGCATTTCGTCAATACCTAAAGAATATGGTAGTCTGGGCATTTACCGGGCTTACAACCGTCATAGGCTGGTTGTGAGATAAGTGATCACTTTACAAATGTGTAACATTCACTTCTACCCATGATTGAGAATCACACTATTAAAATTCTTGGAACTTAAAAATATATTGTTTATATTCGAAACATAATGCTTTATTTACTAGAATTTTAATAGAAACATCAATGGTGAGATGAAATAAGCTTTTTATTGAGTAGAAACTCTTTCATTTATGTGTGAGGTCCGAATCCTGGATTTTAATCACATACATAAGAAACACTTGAAAATATCCTTTTAATTTTATTATTTTGGCTTATCGAATATGAATAAAATAAAACCGCCCTTGAGGTAGTATTTTACGAAAATGGCACTGCATAAATTATGCAAATTTATTATTATTATTATAATTTGACCAGTTAATTTATTTACATTTTCAGTAGGTATGCTCAAGAACTTGTTCACAAACCTGGATTATATCCAACTATCGGAGTTATTTTTATATTATTTATTTGTCGAAAATTTATATTTGGACACACTTAAAATATTATGAATTAATAATTAAACATAAAAATATAAGCAGTTAACCATCCTGAAGCTCAAGAGGTCTCCCGATTCCGCGCAGTAAATTTGAGAGCATACACGCTTAATGATTAATGAAGTCATAATTCATTTTTAATTGGGCGATGTAATTCCTACCTGCATGGCTGTATTGTTTGTTCAAATAGAGGCATCAAGTATCATGTGAATAATTTATTTAATTTTTATGTAAGAACGTAAGTATATCATTATCTGAACGAAACTTACGACAGATCTACCGCACATACTAATTATGTAGGTATACGATATTCAATACCGACATTTTTGATGTAATTATTATTTTCATTTTAAAATAAATAAATTGAGCATTAATTTTGAACGAAACCGTTAAAAGTATAGATTTGTAACGTTTCGTTTAATTTTTCATTTTTAGTTTTACTTAGTAAATATCACTATTTCTTAAAATCTACTGTGACACGTGTTTCAATGCATTCATTTTCAAACACCGTATGTGAATCTAAGTCTAAATTTTAGAGTTATGTCCCTGGGACGTTAAAGGACAATGCCTAAAGCCACCCCCTATTGTCTATGTTACCACGGATAAAAAAAATGAATAAAAGAAACAGCATCTTTCCGTTATTTATTGTTTCGGCATTGACTTTGTGGTAAGATATGTTACAATGATTAAAGAAAACACTTGTTTTATACCACTTGAGTTTTTACTAAAGACTACATGTTTCAGAATATAAACTTCCATCATTCAGGTCTGTATAATAACTATACAGACCTGAATGATGGAAGTTTAACTTCTGAAACATGTAGTCTTTAATAAAAACTTAAGTGGTATAAAACAAGTATTTTCTTTAATCATTGTAGCTTCTTTCCCATTTCTACTTCAACCAGCTTCTACCCTACTTTATCCTTCAGCATCCCAAGGACAAAAATAAAAAAAATTACACTAAGCTTCTCTTACGGTGTTTGAAAATGATGCGGAATGCATCGAAACACGTGTCAGAATAGATTTTAAGAAAAAGTGGTATTTACATAGTAAAACTTAAAATAAATAGGGTTTAGAAGAAGCCGGCGTTACACGCAAAGTAAAGTTTGATGATGTCGGCTACGACGAAACCGAAAAATAAAATTTGTGCTAAATCAAAAAAAGCTGTGGAAAAAAAAACATAGTTGTTCTTCTATTCTACAAAGTAAAGTGAGTTAATTGAAAAATTAGTTTAAATAAGTAAATTTTTAAGACTAAGGCTTTTTTTTTAAAGTAAAAATCTTCATTTTCACCCCTTGTGTTTCTAGCATTGCTGCGCGCCGCCCCACAGTTTGGGGTTGGTGGTTCGGCGGACTTATCTGCTCGCTGCATTATTTTTTTCGCGAAAATAATGGAAAATTCCCAAACACAAAATAAAAACCTCGCAAATGAATGCGACTTATCAATGTTATTTCGTTTTGTCTATCGTATTGTGTGCGCACAGGCCGCAGTTCGCGTGTGTGGGTGTAATGGGGGGTGGGGACTTGTGTGTGTGTGTGTTACTATGTCGGCCATACCGGAATTTGCTTGCTGCTCATTTTAATCAACTCTTTTTTTTATTTATTCGCTCACTAGCGCGAACATTTTTATTGTTTCGGCGCTAGCGTTGGTTTAGCACATTTTTTCTTTTATCTTATATAAGTAATACAGAAACCATGTTTCTCCATTATTTGGCTATCGGACAGTGCAAGATTGCAAACACCCCATAAATATTTCTTGTGACGTAATCAGCGATGATCTATTAGGTAATTAAATTTTTAAGAAACACACACACACACATTTGAAAATAATAATAACATTGTTCACCGCCATCAGTATATGTAATTATTTTAATAATAGTTTCACAGCATTTTGAGTATGTCCATATCTTTGTTCATGAATGTGGGTTTGAATCCACATGGTATTGATTTATATAAAATAATGGATAGTTTCCGAAAAATAATTTAAGACACCCTTAAAATGTTGTGAATATAAGTTTATTTTTATATTATTTTCTAGTATGGTCAATCGGGAAGAAACTTTAACATAAGGCAAATTTAGGTTTGAGTGAAGTCGACAATTCTGTTTATATATGTTATGTAAAAATATTGTAAGTACAAATTAAAATTTAGTTCGTTTAGACATGTGAATCAAATGTATTTTCAAATGTAGTTAGAAATAGGAGCAGAGTAAGGCAGAAAAAAACTTGATAAGATCAATTATGTATTTCAAATGGTTGTTAGCAAGTCAGGAGTCGGGATAATCGGCAGGAATATATGAAAAGATGGGTTGCAATGATAAATTGGTGTGGCGTTCTATTCTCTCTGCCTGCCTATGGGGAAACGGCGTAATAGTTTGTTAGTTAGTAAGTTAGTATTTTTTTATAGAATCAATTGTTTTTTCACTATAAGGTTTTCCATTGCAAATGTTTTTTTCATTTAAATATATCCTTTCATATTTTTTTGTTAAGTACGATTTAAAAATATTTAGACACTGATTATGTAGTAGGTATGAATGTTTCATAAAATGATTTGAAAAAAACTAAAAAATTGGAAACAAAGTATGAGACAATCATGACTAAAAGATGAGCAAAAGCTCATATCGGTTGATTGCATTTTTTGATTCCTTCATAAAACGGACGAAAGTGTAGATCCCTCCACCCCATTCGAATAAAGTGTGTGTTAGTATGAGCGGGTATAGAACGGGCGGCCGAACCGCTCGTTGAATAGGAAATTGAGAATAAATGAGTGGAAGGATTTTAATGAAACATTTAAAAAATAGAGGATTTATCTTCGGCTCTTCAATAGCGGGAAACAAATAAATAATGCGAGGCTATCTCCCCAATGTTTTGCATACCCGGGAAAATCATAATATTCTCAAATGTATACGAGTATAGGCGCGCCATTTTTCCTGGCTTTAATTTCCAATGGAGATTTGACAACGGTGTGTCGCGGCGCATGAAAGGGTTATATTACTTTATTTAGGCAAAACCTGTTTTCGTAATTTAATCCTGTTTTTTCGGCCAAAAAACAACGTGCAATATATTTCCTACAAATTGGCTTAAAAGCTTTTTGAAAAATCGGTTAATGGAACTCCAGAAAGTGTACCTATTTATTTATCAATTTAGTAACCGAGTTCTGGAAAATTGTTTTCAACACAAGACATCGTTTTGAAAGAACAACAATGAAATTTGAGTTTAAAAATCGGGTTGTCCGTCGAAGATCTCTTTTGTGTTAAATAACAAAAATTGAGAAATTGAGTGACCTGTTGAAGTATATTCAGAATTATGTTTTGTTAGTAAAAAATATCGAATTTATTTTTCTACATCAAAAAATTGTGTTTTTCTTGCATTCAAATAACCATGACCTTCACATTAAAAAGAATTTACATTTATTCGTTCCCGTAAATTTTTCGTTAAAGAAATCATCGTTTATTAATTTGATAAGATAACCCGTCGTCGTTGATAAGAAAACATAAACAATAATATCAACACTATTCATATGAAAAAAAAAACTAATGAAACACGTCTTTCAATTTAACCAACACCATTAACAAACAATTGTGAAATCATAATAACATTGTAAAGGAGTCAATTTCTTAACGTTAAAAAATAAAAATGAAAGACATGCATGCTGTTTTACTTACATTATATTTATAAAAACACAATTCAAATACAAATAGAAAGATATTACCACAGAGTATCTGCCGAATCAATGGTACACATAAGATGATCCTTAATCTTGAAATAAATTATAATATATCTTTGTAGGTAGCTAGTTGAGCTTAACATATACTTTCAGATATAGCAATAATGTTAATATTAGAGTATAAGGGAACCATTTCACACGAGTGTTCATATCACAATGTGAAGTATAATAATTAGATCAACTTTGTATTGCGTGTTATTTGAGGAGTAAAAAGACAACAAATGTATCAATTTCACACAGAATAATGTACGTAAAAAGCAAACCCTCGCATCGCAAATTTCTGCATACATTACTCAGTAACAAAGATTACTTGGTAGTGAAAAAATAAGTGGATAACATTTTTCAGTGTTTATAATCAAGCTATCCATCAAAGTGTGAATTAAATTACAAAGTATTTTGAATTTAAACTAATCAGATTGTAACAGTGGCAGATAATTAAAGTTGAAAATGTTTTTAAGGTTGAAGCGTAAGCTAGAAAATTAATTATATTCCCATGGTAAGGAGTTTTAAAGTTTTTCGTGCATTTGTTACATATTATGTATGAAGTTATAGGAACGTCCTAAGAGAAGGGTTGATATTTCATTCAGCCATTTAATGTACCTTAATCTTATTTTAGTACAAATATAATCTTAGCAGACTTTTGAGCATATTAAAACTAAAAGTATAATATGTAAATGTTGTATCTTATTTTCTCCATTTGACTATAATAATACGCTGTGACATAGAGATTAAATTGAACGAATTGCTCTGGTAAGTCTTCAGTATATTTTGAACCTCAAAGTTATGCCAAAAAAATCCGACGGTACGGATGAAATGTATAGAATTATATTTAAAACAAAATATTTTATATACCACTAGATAAAATTGTAACATAAAATATTTTTTAATTACTTTGAATTATTTTAGAAAACGTTTTGATTACTGTGTCTTTTATCTATTTAAAAAAATATTAACAATACTAGTATATTTAAAACAATCGTTGCCCAGTTAGCTTTTTATTGAGTTTAAACTGGGCGCTGTAAAAATGTGTTTCGATACACAAAAAATAAAATGGCCAATCTCCGCATTTGGCTTCACCCCGTTATTTTTACAGATATTTCATTTATTATTGTTATTATGTTTGAAAAATTATGAAAGCTGTTCGTGGAGGGTGGAAAATTCTCCCTCCTTTTCATCATCCCTCATTTATTCGTACCTACCTCAGATTGGCGTAGGCACCCAATTTTTGTAACTAGAAGGGATCTACAGTAATTATCATCGTTAAATAACAAAAATGATTTTGTCTCCTTCAATAAAAATATGAAATTTCCCTCTTTATGATATTTTACGTAAATAATTTTTAAAAATCTAAATAATAATAATAATAAATATGGCCAATCTATAACGCGCCATTTTCATGATAAATCACCTAACAAACTTACAACTTATAATATTGGGTGGTACAATATACAAAAACAGCATTCTCTAAAAATTGGCATCATTGTCCATACAAAATACCTTGATCAATTAATTACTTATTGAAGATTTTTTTAACACATGGAAAACGTAAATAACGACATTAATCGTTCTGAGAACCGATGAAATAAAAAACAGTAAATATAAAGCATATGTTAGACAATTTATTGAATAATTTGAATCTATAAAAAATATTTTGAATTGAAATAGCCACTTTATCTTATTCGATTTTAAAAATATTCTTTATAAAACAACAAAAATCAAGTTAAAAATTAGCAAATCTTTAAATATTTCAAATAAAACAAAAAAACAAAAAATATTCGACAGCAAATTTGACCAGTAGTAGATATATGTTAGATATATAGTAGATATATATAATTCGCGAAATTCGGAAAACTTGGCACAATCAGGTATGTCAAATACTTGAAAGCGGCCGGGTCAGGAGTCGTAATAATGGTCGGGTATGTATGAGGAGATGTATGAATGTGGAAGAGGCGAAGAATGTCTGCAAAGGCAGAGTGGTGTGACGTTCGATTCTCTGCCTACCCCTGATGGAAGCGGCGTGATGGTTAGTTAGTTAGTTAGTTATATAATTCGCTTAAAATACGAGTATGCCTACCTTATATATCTTCTAATGGATCTCATTTTTCTTATTGAGATGACTAAATAGATTGAATAATTCCAATCCTATGACAATGGATGGTACCTACATATATACATTGGGTACATTGTCAATATTGCTACCGTACCGTGTTAGCATGTGTGTGTGTGTGAATATATGGATATGTTATGATTGTGTTGGTGTGCGCAAATTCATTCGGCGGATAAAAAATAATCAGATTTTTCAGCATTCATTTATGAGCACAGAGATGAACTAGAGAAATAATACAGGAATATTTATTTTTACGAAATTAACTACATTTATGTTTCTCAAAATGAATTAAGAAACATCTTTAGAGACAGATAGGTCATTGATTTTTTGAACGTTTCAATAACACTGAACGAAAACATATTTCATTATGAAGTACGTTAAATAAAAAGTCTAAGAGCTAAAGCTAAACTGGCAGTAGGTACACAACGAAGTCCGGGTATCAACCATTTTGCGAGGAAGTGAAGCATGGAGTTGGCAAAATAAGGATGAAAGTATACTGAATGCAGTCAAAATGCGATTCCTTAGAATTATGTGCGATACACAATCCATGATAGATGATCTAATAGTGAAATAAGAAAATAATGCAAATCTGAGACGAACATTATCGATGAACTAAGATTGACTGAGGAGAGAACTGAAAAAACAAATTAAAAAAGCAAATGTAATGAAGTAGAAGGAGAGAAAGACCGAGAAAACTTAGCATAAGCAAGTAATTCGAATACTTAATACACAATGTACATAAATGATAAATTTATAAACGTCTAGCAATGCTTAGGGCCCAATAAACGACAAATCGCAAATTATTATTTTTTAATAGATTTATATTATCCACTGACACTTCGTGATGGAATTACATTTTTAATTTATTATTAGATTAAAACCAATATTTTTAGCTTTTCCACTTTTTTTATTTGACCAGCGACCGGGTTTCGTCGTTACCGACATCATCAGACTGGATGACATCAGATGTTGGTAACGATGAAACCCGGTCGCTGGTCAAATAAAAAAAGTGGAAAAGCTAAAAATATTGGTTTTAATCTAATAATAAATTTTAGAATCTGGTAATATTTGGCGTTATTGTTTTTTTTTGTTGCTTAAAATACTGTTTTTGTGTTGAAGTTATTTTTTCTGGTAATAAAGAAATGGAAATAAATAATTGGTATTGAAAAGAATAGAGTAATTGAAAGGTAATGATTTTAAAAAATGTATATAAATTATTATCAAATAATATATGTGTTTTAAAAAATAAATTCGCACGCGAAAGCATGACCGACCTCTTACGTGGTCATCCGCGTTCTTAATTTGATTTCTGTGAATTCCCCTTTAAATATTGAAGCTGCTTTCTGTTGAAGCTGGCTTATAAGTTATTTAGATTTTTTTATTTTTCCTGTCCGGGCCTGCAATTGGTCAGAATACTAGCAGTCCCCCATTAATATTACAGCATTGCATTAATTCCAACACACCTACACATTTTGAAACCATAAAACAGCGAATATTTAATAAATTTCATGTGTTATAATGTATTCTTTTATCTTGCTACAGATAATTGAGTTTTTTCCAACGCAGTGTCACATATTATAATAGAGTCATTACTCATTAATATAAAGAAATGTTATTTATCTTTTCGCATTACTTATTCAAAATACCTGTATGGAAAGAGATTAAATCTAACATCATAATTTCGCATGTGTTTTGAGTAAAAAAAAACAATGTATTGTCTTCTTTTGACATACAGTTGAATGGATTTCAAGAAAAATTAATTAAGTTTTTTGTATCCCATCAGTACCATCTAATTAAACGGGGTTTCCACATTACATAAATTGATGCAGTGTTATCAATAGTGTTGCTTCGAGAGTAAATTACTTCTGATTTTACAAAAAAAAGTATATATGTTCATCGAATTGTTTTTTCGTGATCGACGTTTTTGCATATATATGTAAGTTATTTTAAAACTTAATTTTAATATTATTTCAAAGTATAGTGATATAAAGTATAAATTCTGTGAATTCCCAGACTTCCATGTTCTTCTTCATCTATGTTGAGATATAAAAAAATATAAAAACAACTCCATAGAAGAGAAACCCAGATTTGTAAACAAGAATTTGGACACATTCATAATGTTAAGATTAAAACAAGTGGTCAGAATGTAAGCTTCATAAATAAAATTAAAAAAAATCAAGTTTTCAGGCGTTTCCCAGTATGTGAAATAAACCGCGTTCAGATTTTGCATACATATGGAAGGGTTTATGCTTAGTAAAATTCTTAATCTAATCATAGATGGATATTGTGAACTCAATCACGGAACATCATAAGATGGATCATATATATATGACTTCCAAAATTTGACTAGTGCGGTTGTCAATCATGAGTTGAATGGTAATGTTACAATTGTGTTAAGTGATCTCTTAACCAGCCCATGACAGGAAGTACGCCCTGTAAATGCCCAGACTTTCAAATTCTGCTTCATCTGTATTGAGATGTCAAAATGATAATAATAACACGTTGTAAAATATAGGTTTTTTACCATAATGAAGGCTTTGCATCTGTAATGAATCACACAATGTACCTTTTTTTACTTAAAATATTATTTTTATAAATTTACATTATTTCTATAAATAGCCTGAAGTAAAATGAATAATTTAAGTATATAAGGAGAAAAAAAAACAAACAGTATAAATAACGTTATCTTAAATTTAAAAAAAAAAAACTAAATTCAAATTCGATAAATTAATTAAATCGTACGAAAATCGGATTTTACACTTGAATAAAAATTAAAAATTCTCATATCGATTTCTAGAGTTGGCTGTACTTTCAAAGATTTCAATATAGAAGCCTGGGCATTTACGGGGCTTACGACTTATGAAATAACTACTGTAATTGGAGATTATCCAGATTTGTGAACAAGTATTTGGACACACTCAAAATGTTGTAAGTAAACAGTGTGTTTACATTTTTTCTAAAATAAGTTATCATTTTACCATCATACTAATGGAAGAGTTTCTGCTCTATAAAAAGCTTATTTTTATCTCACTAATAGATGTCTGTAGTGAAGTTCTAGTGATCCAAGAATAGTGTTTCGAAATTGGATCATATATGTATATAGAGCTTCCAAGAATTTGCGTAGTTTGGTTGTAAATCATGGGTAGAATTGGTGAATGTTACACGTGTGTAAAGTGATAATTTAAAACAGCCTATGACGGTCACAAGCCCCCGTAAATTCCCAGACTTCCATATTCTTCTTCATCTTTGATGAGATATTAAAAAAATAATATGAAGTTATCGATTCATTTGGTTTCCTTCGGACTATTCGATATAATGGTATTTTTTATTGCATCGTTTGGTCTAGTGCAACTAGTCGGTATTTCAAGGTGCCTTCTGATGGATGTCAAAAGCTTTGCGTTGCTGGTGGGAACTCTACGGGAGGCATTGCAGCGCTGTAGACCCCTTTGTGTGTCTGCCACGGAAAGCCTTTGTAACTTTGACACGTCACCTTTCAGAAGCGTAGTAGGCGCCCTGGGATTTTATTGCGTTGTGATAGAAATGTAACTGGTATAAAAATTTCCTCAATTTTAATAACATGGCTCATTTTAGTATTATTTTTAATTTTCTATTATTCTTGTATTTTAAATTATAATTTTATTTTATAAAGCAAAACTAGAATATTGTTTTTAAACAATTTTTTATTGGTACTTTTCTCCAATCGGTTTTGCAAGAACCTTGTCATGAAATCATGTTTATCCCTAGAGATGACAAGGTTCTTATCGAAACAACTGGTTGGAAAAAAATATCATCAAAAAAGTGGTTGAAAAAGTTCTAGTTTTATTTTATAAAGTTTATAAATGTGCCACAAAGTATCTGCGAAATACATTAAAGAAAAAATATTTTTATTTGGAAAATATCACTATTTCTTTGAATATATTGCGATACGTGTGATGCATTCAATGTCGTTTTCATACACTGTACATCATCAAAACACGTGTCATAATAGATTTTAAGAAGTCGTAGTATTTACCAAGTAAATTTTTTATTAAAAATGTTTAGATATAACCACAAACTGTATCTATTTATGAAAATATTCATATAAATTTATGAGGAATAAAGTAAAATTTGACTCTAATTCGATAATACGCTTTCGTATTTCAATCCGCCAGACACAAAAATAAAATAAAATGCTGAGTATGTAGCTTCGTATGGACGGATATACCAGGTTTTAAAATTACATCGCAGCTTTTCACGATGATTTTTTTATTTCGACTCATTAAGCTCCCATGTTTCCGTATACTGACCTAGAACCAAGTACACACAGATGTATATTATGTACAAACGAATTCAGCAAATGTATGTATTTTTATATTGAACCGAATAAAGAGGGTGAGTTTCGGGAGGGTTATTAATGAGTCCCTACCCCGCTCTTGGCTTTGTCTCTGAGGGGAAATGATTAATCTGGTTACTGTTTTTTTTAGCGTTTGTTGAAACATTTGCGATTAAAATTACATACACCGAGAATATTTCGGTGCAGGAATGTTTTTCGGACAATACAATTATCGTGACTGATAAAAATGATGCCTGTTTTCGAGTGTCACATTTTCCAAATGATTAAGCACGTATTCTTTATCTAATATCAACCGTACATTAATATTTTCAAATCAGTTATACACATTCCGATTTTTTATATATTTAATCTGCAAACGTACCCATGCACATCTGTGTACATATCAGCTCTTAATAAGTAAATATTTCCAAATTCCTCTCGAGATAGTACAAATAATTATGTTTCATATTATTTCACATTTACCAATCATAGATGGCACTGGAATCACAGAGATTTCTGGATGGATGTACTTTGTATTTTCCATTTCTGATCGACCTAGGAGAAGCTACCGGCTCTACGTCATTGTATTTTTATATTTACATCTCGTCAAAACTTTATAGCTCAATTATCTTAGTAACATTGTATATATTCAGTTTCAGTTTGGAATGCTTGTGTATTGATATAAATTTTATATTTTATGCAATGGGAAATGTCCATTAATATGCTTTGACGTAATTATACATTTTGATGTTCATCCCATTATACTCGATATGTTTTGTGCATATTTGCATTATGAAGGCACTTCTATTGACTAATGATGACTATTTTTAGACAAGAAGACTTTCATAACAACTCGATAATAATAAGTTTGAATAATATAAGTAGAAATACTGAGTCTTCAATTAAACGGTTGCAAATTTGTATTAAATAATTACCAAATTTAACTACTAATAAACAAGAAAACTAATAGAAGAGTAATTTATTGCTTAAATGAGTATAAAAAGTTAAAATCATATTATTAGACAAGCAAACTTGTTCTTGCTTGTGCATAAATTTAAAGTACATAAAATTGCAAGTCATCTGAAGAGTTTTGGAACAACTCTTACTAGCATTATAAATAGGGAAGTAACTTTTTTTAGCTGGAATTGAATTAACGACACTTATACCGTTCTAATATTATTTTTTTTAAAAACATTTTTGTGTACATAATACAACAATATAAATTGGCCCGTTTATTGTGAAGGAACAATATCATCCAACTAACCAAAAAAGACTTGTGAGACTCGTGAAGGTATTTATTTTAATACAAAAATGTTAATAATATTAGTATATAACCACTCACAAAGATTTTTATTTCTACCAGTTTCGAGACGTACCCGTCTCTTCGTCAGGACAATCACTACCACTACATGCAAACAATACTACCCTTCACTACCATAGTACTATTTACACACTTAAAACTACACAAAATGTTTAACACATGCACGTGTAAATATGTATAACATATGCACGTGTAAACATTATTATTTTCTCTCTACTTTGTTATACTCGTACATATAACATTGAATTTTGTCTAGCCTTACGCTAATCTAATGGTATCAGTAACGGCATAAGCGAGTCACAGGTCCAAAAAAGTACATAAATCTTTTATTATATCAAGTAAGAAGTTGACGACGAGAAAAAATCATTATCATCACAATTCTGAAAATTAAATAAAATAATTTAATGATCTTATATGTGTATTTCGTTATATTTATTTCCAAAAATAACCAAAAACAAAACACGGTTTTTCAAAAAAGTAAAAAGTTACACAACGTAATTTTATATGAGTTTTTTCATTATGGAAACATCCCTAAATCAAATAATTTTTGCAGGAACTCAATTGATAAATTCTTCATCGTTTTATATTTATTTTGGTAGAAACTTGTTTTGTTCAAATAAATAAATAACGGAAATGCTAATGAAAACTTGTTACTTCCAATATTAACGCGGTTAGGAAAAGTGTAAAAAAATTAAAACCGGCAATTGTAATACTTATTTTATTATGAATTCGTACGTAAATCATCGCTAATTATAGCGGGCAATCAAAATTACTTTAAGCGGTTGGTTATTAGCTGCTACGGTCTCAAAGCAAGACATGGACCTAAAATTAGACAAAGAGAATTCTAGGAAAACATTTATAGTTTTGTTCTGCTATACTTTATTATAATTAGCCAGAGCTTTTAACGAATGACTGGCGAATAAATGAACAATTAAATCTTGTATTTATTAAATACCTAAAATTATTAAGATTGTATAAAAATTGATAAAAATTTTCTGTACGTGATTTCTAACGAAAATATAGTAAATGATATAGTTCTTTTTTTATATTTTAAAAGCATTATTTACATTATAGTATGGTAAAATAACATTATCCTTATCATTCATTGTTTACTTTGTGTAATAATACAACTAAAAAAATCTACTTTTGGATTACCGGCATCGGAATAACCATTCCCTCATGAGGTCAACTACATATATACTATAGTTGACCTTACAAGGGAAAAGTTATTCTGAAACCAGTAGTCGTGAAGTAGAGATGAGTGGTAATACACAAAGTTAACAATTAACGATGAGGAGAGTATTTCATATGGGTGTCTCAACTTTGAAACTAAGGATATATCGTTTTTATACGAAAGGAAATGGAAGTATGAGTATAGGGGCATACGATTTTGCATTCTGTGCGATAACTTTATACATTCGTATAAATCAGTCATTTGCCAGATTGTAAGCCCTGGAGTACTGAGATTTCCATTTTTTCAGTTCATTAATATAAATAACACTAGTTTCTTAAAATACGGATGCTCTCATCAACAGGTGAAAATACAAAATTGTTTGAACATCTGTAGTTCTCGAAATTAGTCGTGTTTACATTGATAAACTCAAAAGTGGTCTTCAACAAGTATTTTATTTTATATGTAACTAACTAACTAACTAACCATCACGCCGCTTCTCCGCAGGGGTAGGCAGAGATAATAGAGCGCCACACCACTCTGTCCTTGCAAACATTCTTCGCCTCTTCCACGTTCATGCATCTCCTCATACATACCCGCCGATTGTTACGACTCCTAACCTGACCACTTTCAAGTATTTGGCATACCTGAGAAGAAGAATGCGTTATTTTATATGTAAATCTAGAAAATCCGTAAACTTTGCAGTCTTTGTCTATTCCGTTGAATTGAACGATTCCAATAAAATAACAGAAATAAGAAATAAGTGTTACATATGTAATTTCGTATTACGTTACGTATTATTGACGGTACCACCCACTTTATTAATTTCGCGCTTTGATGAGAATCATGATATTCATATTAACGCATATATGAACCTATTTGATTTAAAATATGAATAAAAAAGTAAGGTTTTTTAATTTGAATAATGATAACGGAAGACCATACCAATTATTTTAAATATCGACGCTGAAATAACGTTAATAGCTTTTAGAAAGTATACTACGTTAATAATCATAATTGATACTTAGATTGTTAATTGTGCTGATGTAGATTATTACTGAAGGCACTTCTAATATAAATTATTCATCGTAAATCCATTACGAATGAGGGAAATTGATTACGTTTCGAGATTATAGAGAGTTTTACACCTTCTTGTACAAAATAATTAACATAAACAGTATGCAATCGCCAAACGGATGTACGAAATTAATTTCTGACGTACTGAATTAATAGGTAGAGTAAAAATATTAATACCAAGATCATTTTTAAATTGAATGTAATGTTTTTGATTAAACTTTATAGGTTTTTCACGGCTGTTAAGATGCTGGAAGCGTTTTTTTCCGGGTTAATACGCCGTGTGTTTTAACACTTCTTCTTGAGTGTGATATATCGATTTGCGTAACAGATTTTATCGCCTACCCTTATGATAGACGATGCAACATTACTCAAAACCGATAAAAGATGTACTTAAAAAAATAAAAATAATTAAGTACTTTAAATTCTACCAATAGCATTATATTTTTTATACAGATCGTTTAGATTTTCTCTAATAATGATTGGTAAAAGATCGTTTATAAATAATTAAACATAAAGGTATATTTTTCGTTTTACCAAAAAAATTTTTGATAAAAATAATGCGTCGATATGTAAGTCTTTTAATATAATGGTAGTTTTATTTTGTTGTTGTGTTGAAAGGATTATACAACCAAAAGTCTTGTCTCAATTTACAGACCTGTATTTATTAAATAAAACCTACCTCCGCAGTGAAGAGGTTATCATGTTTGACTACCGTACTGGAAGTCCTGGGTTCGATTCCCATAAGGGGTCAAAATAAATATTTATAATTTTTCATTCTTTTATTAATTTAGTACCGCCGTGAGCTGATACCTGAAGCGCAGGACTGATGAGCCTGCTTTTATATATTTAACTACTAAGAATTACACCCTTTTGATTCAGTGCCTTATGCAATATTGAGTAGGGTCAATAGAAATAAAAAAAAACTTAAAATACCTAAAAGAGACTATTTCATATTAAGGGTAGCTTCCACAGGCTAATACGAATTAGCTACCCCGTGTTCCATGCCTAATTTTTATAGTCTCCTTTTCCTCTCATATGTAATGTACCTAAAATTCTTTCTTCTTTGCCTTTCCAATGTAGCAGAAATCTTTCGATTACTTCCTTCACTTGCTTCAAATGTATTCCGATCGTAGATCCAAAAGACCGCAAGACTGATCACCCTGTCTTCAAATAATTGAAGATTGAGTGAACACCGTGTCTTTCAAATGTGGTACCCTATGCAAACCTTGAACGTGAACAGGGGAGAGATAAATATTCTTTAAAAGTGGTGTTAATAGAATATCTTATAACAAAAAGTCGTTTTAGAAGTCATAAGATAAACGTGTCGTATTATCGTTTATTACGATATTACATGCCAAGTTGGCAAAAGAAGGATGAAAATAGATTGGATGCAGTTAAAATGCGATCACTCAGAAGAATGTGCGACAAAACGATGTATGATAGATGTTTGAATAGAGAAATAAGGAAGGAATGCAAAGCTGAGACAAGAATTGTTGATAAAATTAAGAAAGGTGTGTTGAGATGGTTTGGACATGTATAACGAATGAGTGAGGAAAGAACGGTAAAACGAATTTATGAGGTGAATGTAATTGGAAAAATGAGCAGAGGAAGACCGAGAAAAACTTGTCACGATCAGGTATCCTAAATACCTGAATGTAGTCAGGTTAGGAGTCGAAACAATCGACGGGTATGTATGAGGAGATGCATGAACGTGGAAGAGGCGAAGAATCTTTGCAAAAACAGTGGTGTGGCGTTCTATTCTCTATGCCTACCCCTGCGGGGAAGCGGCGTGATGGTTGGTTAGTTAGTTTACGATATTACATATCGTACTCATTCATCGAACGTATTGATTTTATATTTGTTTTAAAAACACGAAAGATATTTGAACATTATTGATTTCGGTAACCGCAGCTAAATAAAATTTTGCCAATATGCACTGTCGACATTTTTCAATTCCCCTGAAATTATTCATGTATTAGCGGTTAATCTGATTGTATTATATTTTTAATTTATTTCCACCCCCTCCCTTTCGCATCCACTCCCAACCCTGCATCGTTACAGTCAATTCAATACGCTTTTCTATTGGTCATTTTTTATCAATTAAATTATTGCATGGCTTCATTACTCCGAGGTTTTTTCCCCTTTAAATTAATACTGAGGCTAAAGATTTTTTATTAAAGTTTTTCATTCATTTAGCGTTATAACGACATCATTCTAGTTTTAAAAAGTTTTCAATTATTTTTCTGAGAAATGTACTTTATTAAGTAATTCAATTAACTAGAAAAATATTTCAATGCTATTAAAATATTTTTTCAGACGTTAAGACACGTGTTGAGTTGTAGGTACGTAAAAACGTGGTTCTTTTTAGGTCTGATTTCTAAAGTTCAATAATCCTACTCTAGAATGAAGAAAGGTAGTAAGTAAACCAAAGTAATAGTAAGGGTATATAATATTTGATGACTGAAAGAAGAGAAGATACTGTAAATATGAAAATACAATACTAAAAAAAACTAAAAGCCTCTTTAAAACAATATTTTGAAAATCGTCCTGTTAAATTGGCCAAATATAATAATTAAAGTAATTGATATTTAAGTGTCACATGTGGGAAAACTACTAACAATATTTGATAGCCAAAAGCTCAAATAAAATATTTGCATAGTTTAGAATAAATAATTACATCATTTAAATGGGCAGGCACATGACATTCGTGAAAATCAATGAAATTAAAAAAAACCTCCCCTTTGCTATGTTTGTCGCTTTCATGATATCTTTTTTAAACTTTTTTCAAACGTCTGGTTGTATTTTTTACTCCCTATCTGTTACGCCATATACAGGTAACATCAATCTCGTTGTTCGTATAAAGTATAAAGAGAAATGTCCCTGCCAACACTCAAAGCTTTGAAAATCTAATTAAATAACATTAATTTATTATTTCTATCTTCTAAATATAATTGCCATAATCACGAAGAGGGTTAAATAAAGCATTAAAAAAAGATTTACTAAACCTTTGAAGGTTTTTTTATTAAAAATAAATAAAATGAAATTAACAAGTAATATGCTCACTATTTCTCTGATCTTCATAATAATTTGTGTTTTTCCAAGTGAAAAATATATTTTGAAGTCACAAAAGAAAAAAAAATCTGCTCTCTTTTTGCATCAATTTATTATAAATTCTCTTGCAGAGATACAATATTTTATTTAAATAGTTTATTGATGGAACTTTTATGATAACGCTTATTAATTATCGAAGATTTTGAATTTACAAGGACTAATAAAATACCTTTTTTGGGTAAAACAGAAAAGTATTATAAGTAAGTGCGTATTTTGTATTATCAATATAATAATATTGTAATTTGTTATTCAGCGCTTATTTTGAAATAAGGGAATGTCAATATCTTCTGAATACAATTGAAACTAATTGATTATTTACGAATTTAATAATATTAACATATTATTTTACTTTTATTTTAAGGGATCCTATACATCAATTTTTATATTATTTTCCATAACTTTACTTTTATCAGTATTTAATTTTTAACTATATGCAAATTTACTATTTCCAAATATAGTTTTTTTCATTATAAGATTTTAATATTGATATTTTTCAATGAATTTAAGATTTGATTTCATCCTTTTTGTACAGAATGCATTTTTTTTAATTTATAAAGTGTTACATTAGGCATGTTTATCTGAAATTTGTATTATTTTATAAGATTGCTTACAAAATTTGCATTTCACGTTTAATTTCGCGGATTTGAAACAGTTTGACAGACACATGAGTAGAATTGCAATTCGGATATCCTCTCGCCCCCGCGGCACACTAGATCGTCCGAGGGGTTGAGAAGAGGGGCGCCAGCAGGGGGTAGGAACCACCCCTTCCGCTGCCACCGCCCCCCGCCGCCCCGAGGATGGCGCTATCCTATCGGCGATTCTTTTATACTTTTTAGCGATACCGGATGGATTTGTTCGTGTGCGCCCACATATAGTAGAATAAAGGGTGATCGCTTTAAATTATCATAAAACAATGATGTAAAACTTTCAACGATGTACCATCAGCCTTTAAATGTATATTGATAAAAGTATATCAGCCATCAGCCTTTAAATGTATAGTGATAAAAGTATATCAGCCATGTAGCCATCTTGAAGTGTAAAGTGATGAAGGAAATTTTTCCTGATATTTTGAAGTAAAACACAGATTTGAAAAAAAGGTGACTGGTCACATTATTTTCCCTTCTGTACGATTTCTTGTTTCCGTCACGTGTTTAGATTATATACTCGTATAACTTATTTTTTCAGATTTTGAACAATATGATGTGAGGCAAAAATAATATAGTTTTATTAGTGGTGCTAAACAAATTCGAAATGTCAAAAAAAAAACTTAATAATTAATTCGGCACTTTGTGGTAATATTTATTAATTTTTAATTAAAATTATAATATTTCTTAAAAATCTATTGTGACACGTGTTTCGATGTATTCTTCATCATTTTTAAGCACTGTACGGTGAAACACGTGTCACAATTGATTTTATGAAAAAGTTGTATTTACCAAGTAAAAATTTAATTAAAAATTGGTATTGTGATGTAAAATTCATCCATATTAGCACATTAAGATTATCCATTTTGTTACAGTTTCTATGAATATTCTAAAATAATTTAAATAACGATAATAACATATCAAGCTCCTAACCACAAGTCATAGGCGTGTTGAAGTTTGGTTTCATCTCATCCTCATATCCTGGCTACTTAATTACATGTTTCATTCTTGATTCACGCTTCTTTTTAATATGTCAATAAATTATTGTTTTTGTATACACCTTCTTCTTCGTTTTTAAACAGTGTAGCAATCAAATGTTATTACATGTGTAGATATTTATATCTCTATGTGACACGTTAATATCTTACTTTAATCTTACTGTTACACAGATGAGCCAACTTGAATGTGAAACGACGTTTAAAAGGGAAGATTTAGTGTGTGCTGTCCAGAATAATCGAGTTTGATTTAATTATAGGAATAAAAATACCGTTTTTTAAACAATGTCAATTATTAAAACAATTTCAGTCGTAATTTTTATTAAATGTTCTTTTTCTAGACAGTAAAAATATTTTCAGACAAAAAAAACAAATAAAATTAAAAAATTAATGTTTTCACCGTTTTATAGAAATGTATGAATAAATTGTATGTATAAAATGAGTATTCTTATGGAATTAAAAATTAATAATTTTTACACAAATGCCTTAATCGTGATATCGATTAGTTATATCAGATATTAGAGATGAGTTTCAGTTAGTTATTCAGTTCTTTGAAAAAAAGTGATTTTCATATGGTTTAAAGCGAAACATCCTTTGGAATCATGTTTGTATGATTTTTGTAAGGCGGAGAATGTATGCGCGTGTCAGTATAAATATTTTGGTGTATTGGGGGCCGTGCGTTAGTGCGCTCTTGTATGTGTGTGTGCATGTTTGATGCAGTTTTTTAGCGATTTTTTTCCGTTCACTGAAATAATGGGCACAAATGTGGAAAATCGACCCCTACCCCCACCCCCGGGGGTGTCTGCAGGGTGAAACAACGGCGGGGTGGTACGAAAATATACACACGACGTTATTCAGAAATCTACAAACTATAGATTCAATTAATTTACATTTTCATGAAATATTTCAAGCATGACGAAGCTCTATACCTTGTGTATTTTTTGGATTATTTCAATTATTTTCAACACAAAACTAGCATTCGCCAATTTCAGGAATTCCTTCTTTTGAATATTTCATTTATTGCATACTTTCTTTTTGGTCTGCATTTTTATTATTTTGATTACAAATTTATTTGGTAAATTTCCCAAATAACCCTCCAAATATAATTTCATATTTAAAAATGGAAATAATGAAATTAATCCAGTTAAACAAATTATTATTTAATATAAATTATAAAAGGTTTTTAAAATAAAAAAATATGTTGATATTGGCAAGTACCTACCGACAAGATCTTGACAACTTTATATTTTTTCTAAATAATTTGTTTATTTATTGTAAAATATGTATGAAAACGTAAAAAACGTTTTAAAGAAATTATTAGAAACACAAATCTTACAAAATAACCACTTTAATAAGAGTTTCGTTTAATTTTAAAAATGCAATGTAATCCTTTTTTGTAAAAAATACTGTTATTTTTTTTTGTATTTTTACCTGTTGATGAGAATATTAATTGTCGTTAAAATAAGTCGGGTTGACATTGATAAATTTAAAAAGTGGTCTTATAAAAGTGTGTAATTTTTGTATTTAAATATCATGTTATTCCACGTTAAATAAATAAATACTTTAAAGCATGAATTTAAGTTTAATGCGGGATTTCTATTTTCTTAAGTAATGTGTAAATATTTTCATAAAGCCAGTTATTAAAGTTCCAAGTAAAAGGTATGTTGATTTGATTTTGAAATTTACTACCCACGACCATTAATTTCTTATTTAGATGTATGTAAATAAAGAGGCAGATAGGGCACAGTTACAGTTACCAATAATTATTTGTAACGCTCCGAATGATAAATTACCTTCCACCGCTTAACTGTGTTGAAATTTAAATTAATTTATTTACCAAGCCCTTTTTGGAATAAATTAATTTGAAAGATTATAACCTAACTTTCTTTTGTAAAATGAGATTTTTTTAAATTAACTTGGAAAAGTGATATTTATTCAATATATTTCGTAAAAACAATTCAGAGCTTAAAATAGTTATTTCACTCGGTAACTAAAAATGATCGATGTTCATTGTTGTTACTGGATTTATATCTGTATTTTTTCTATTTTAATAATTTTTAATGCCAGTTTTTTAACATGGAACATTAAAAAATTGAAGATGCAATTATTAGATATCGTTTTAAAGCATTTACTTTTCCATATTTAAAAAAAAATCCATGTAGATGAAATGTTTTATTTTTTTAATTAAAAAATATTTTTTTAATGACAACATTATATAATGAAGTATAATACTGAGCTTTCAGTCTATTACATTTATAAATAAGCTTTTCGTTTCATTTTCAGTTTCAAGCTTTAATGTATTAAGGTAGGTTTTCACCTGAAAAGGTATTATTTAATAAATCATGATTTTACAATATATATTGCATTTTACTATATTGCAATTGCTTAGTATTAATAAAATTATATATTTTTTACTAAAAAAATATATAATTTTATTAATACTTAGTGCAATTATATATTTTTTCCTAAAAAAATATTATTAAAAGATGAAAAATAACGTCATGGCTTGCTGAATAATGCTCCAATTTTTGTCACAGTATTAATGTTATGATTAACGAGAATTTTTGTAAGTGTTTCACTATTATTTTTTAAAAGATTTTATTTAACAACTGTACTTGATGCTTTTATGGTTGATTGCGATTTGAAGAATTTCCATGGTTCGATGGCAATATAGCGATTTGCACCCATTCACCCCTACCATCACGCCCGCACTCCGGCGCGCCACCCTTAACAGCCTTATCCGTATATTAAAGGGGTGGTTTAGTCCGGCGGACGAGCGATGTCCGCTTGATTTACTGCCAGCATCTCTCATCGTCATCTCTGGGTCGTCCCGAGTTTAAATCTTATTAAGGCTTACGTTAACCAACGTCAGTTGCATCGATTCTAGCTGATTTAACGTGTGGATGCGCAATGGACGTATTCGTTTGGACGGCTCATTAATCGTTGACACAGAGATATTGAATTTTCAACCATTTTCTGTATATATTTTTGCAGCCGGGAAACGATACAAATTATACGCTTCTATCTTGTCACAGACATTGTCGTATACAATACAATTTTCAACCCTTCATAACACGTACGAAATTTTAAATGAAATACAAATAATTTCATGAATAACACTATTTTTAACATTGCCAATTACAAAATGAATTCAAGAAAGATTTTATTTTCAATTGGACTGGGGGCTTACGGGTTTTTCTTTTAAAAACTAAAATTAATATAAATATGATGTCGTATGTTGTGATTTCGTGGTTTATGTCTCTGAGATTTTAAGTTCAACAATTGTTGAAAGAGTGATAACACAGTCACCCCAACTCAAAATACCGACCACTTTAGAAATAGCACGGAAGGTGTGGCATTGCGTTACAAAGTAGACATTCCATCTTCTCCTGTTGAGTTTTCTATGGTTTTTCCATCTCTAAAGCAGATGCGGAAGAGTTATCATGAGTAAAACATTCACCACCCTACTCAATCTTTACAAAAAGCTGCTTAGATAAAATAATAATTCTCTTGCAAAATATGAGCTTTGTGCATCATAAGTAAGAAAAATAATAAGTGAAACTTCAATCATATGAAAAATCACGTTTTGAAATGTGATAAAGCTTATCTGAACACAGCAGTGAATTAAAAAATGACATATAGGATGAAAATATCATACATATTTAAATTGAAATAATACGTTTTAGCTTTAATTTTCATACGTATTTTATAGTTTTTAGTTTAACCGCGGATATGAATATTTTTTCTTGACTTATTGTGAAATAATTTAATCGGTTTTTTTATTATACATTTTTATAATAATAATAATAATAAAATCCTTATCCGCGCCCCAATGGTGCATAGGGCACTGCGTTATATAAACGCAGTGTTATCTTGATCGTTTACACATGCTAGGTGATTAGCCCTCCGCTTAAATACATTCTTGAATGGCCGCGAAGAGCTGACAAAATTTTAGTGAAATATTTGTGTTGTGTGTTTATTATGTTTCCAATTTTGTTTTTTTTTATGTTCTTGTTTGCTTGATAAACGGTTTTATTTTTATATTATTATTTAATAGTATTAATTGAAATAAATATGATTTATTCATTAGGTTTCATTGTAGCTTTTGTTTTGCAATGTAAGGCCATTGTAAAACGGTATTTCAAATTTCATCAATGCAAATTTGATAAAATATAAAAAAAGGTAAAAGATAAAAGATAATACTATACCTATATCTATCTTCAGAACTAAATTTTATTTTGACTGAATAAATTCTCAAGTATTGTTTTATGTATAAATGAAGGTTACTACCCTCTTACGTTACGAAAACCTTTACTAAGTACTAATGCACTCATGCGATGTATTAAAATCAATAAACACATCATTAATGTATTACGTACAACTTGTAAACGTACAATAATTAGTAGCGATTACTACTATGCGTTCTTTTCTAGAGGTAATTAACTATTCACCACCTTTTTTTACTACAAACGAGCTACATTAAAAAAGGGTGCAAACTAGATTTCCGTGTTTAGTAGAACCTCCTACTTTAGCTATTGCATAAAAGTGGATAATGAATCGTTCGTGAAAAAGCGCTTGTCACGATCAAAAATGCAAGCGGTAAAAGTAATTTGGATTAAAATATTTATTTTCTAAATACGGTTCTGATTGTTTCGGTTATTGTTGTTGTTGAGAAGGTAAAACGTACGTCCTAAGTCGGAATAAGTCAATTTAAAAATCTATTTTATTTTATGTTTTACTTGGTAAATACTACTATTTCTTAAAATCTGTTGGGAGACGTGTTTCAATGCATTCATCATCACTTCAAATACCGTAAACGTTTTTTAAAAATAATAACGTATTTTATAAAATTAAAAAAAAATCGAGGGTAAATAAATTGACCCAATTTATAGTAAATCACTTTTGTCTGAAAAACTATATTAAATAATGGCTTTTAAGCACTGCCTATTTTTGTATTTCACATAAAATTTTGTTCACTGTCTCATCTGTCGGTTGATGTTAATAACGACGAAACTCATTGACTGGTCAAATAAAAGTACGAAAAATGTTAATATAACATATGTAGTTTCACCAAGAAATGTCAGTACAAAACTCAAAAATTATCACACTCGTTAATTAATTTGATTTTTAGCAATTTTTTAAATCCTTTTCCTTTATTCTTATAAAAAAGATATCAAAAGACAGTAAATATACTTACTAAATTAGAAAAAAAATAGCTGAATAGTATGAAAATGAAATTATGAACTTCCTTCTGCCCGTTTACTTAAAAATATGGATGAAAAAAAAAACGGAAAGTAAAATTTGAAGAAAATTAAATTCCTTACAAATTTGGTAAAAGCACTCTTAGATTATCACCATTAAAAAATAAAGTTGGCTGCATGTAAAATATGAAATTTCAAAGTACAAAGCGACTGACCAATATCAATCATAAATAAATGCAAATGATATTTATATTTAGTTTATTAAGCAGATATTCGTGAAAAGCAGTAAATCTTTGTTCATCTGATAATGTCAGTAAAGGTGATGCATTACGGCTACGCACGCATATATGTAAAGATACTACATATATGTTTATAGATATACATATATGGTTTGAATCTGAGTCTGGTATGTAGGTACTGAAGAATTTGCAAATAATTATCCACATGATTGAAATTGTGGGAACATATATTATGAATTCAAGAGGATTGTAAGTAAAACAATAATTGTTACTATCGATTAAATTGTTTATTGCAAGCTAATGCAAACCTCTAATTAAATTGTGAATCTGGATCTTAAATAAATACAAAAGATCACGAGAAAATCGTGTTCACTAAATCTCATACCTACCATTTGATTTAGCAGGTATATTATTAATAACGGCAGCATTGTGCCCTATAAATTTCATTATATAATGAATCACAATTAAATTTGGTAGGTTTGTTTTAAAAACAAGTTTAAATGTTTTAGGTACAAAGTTGTGAATTTATTTATTCTTTTTCGAAACGTTGAAACCATAAATTGCGCTATTTTTTTTACAAAGGATATCTTTACCTTGATTATAATATCATTACATCTTGTGGTATAAAATAATCATTTTTGTAAATTATGCATTTTGTAAAAATGTTACACAATTTATATCTGTATAAATAGATTATTGTGATGAAAATAAAACATGTAAAATACTCTCGAATAATTGTATTTTAACTGTTTATATTTATCAAATGTGTATTTTTTTTATACATTGATGAAAGGTTTACTGTAATGGATTTATAAAAATTAAATTAAATTGTTCACATAAAAGTAAGTTACCATATTCAATTAACATTAAAAATGACTTCATGAATCGATTCGGCAGTCGTAATTTCTTTTTATTTTTAATATTATTTGTACTTGGTGAGTACCGCTATTCTTAAAATTCTATTGTGTTTTGGTACGATCTACATCATTTAAAAAATTATGCGGAATGCATCTTTACACGTGTCATAATATATTTTAAGAAAAAATGGTGCTAACCGAGTAAAACACATTAAATATAACTTCGAACATAACATTTTACACCTTAAAAGAAATATAAGTACATTTGCGATCTATTTAAATTTTTCTTTGATGTGTGCAGAGCGACACTCCGTTTCTAATGTGATGTAAGTAATAATTAGAGTTCATAAAGTATCAGTAAGTGGCTATCGATGGCTTATTAGATTACGTTCCCACAGTTGCTCTAGAACCCGCTTCGTAAGAGTATAAATTAATACAATGTGTATATTTTGTTCTGATAGATCGGCACATTGACTGCACAATAAAACGGTTACACGCTGTAATTTTTATGAAAAAGAGGACACTGGACTGAGATAAATTACGGCCGTTGATTAAACGGGCCTTTCCATAAAAATGGGTGTCATTAATCAACGCACCTAATCACATGAGCGGACTTGGAGATTTAAATATATTAAAACATTATAGAAGAACACCCCTCATTCAACCCGGCGGATGCGCACGATCGAGTCATCAGGACCATAATTATAATCGCCACAGAATATCGATTAGGATTTATCGATCTGTTTTAATGACGATCGGCGGTGTATCGTGTAATTTCTTACAATACATCACTAGCGGAATAATGATGGACGCTTTTTTTCATTCTTACAAAATTTTCGTTTTATTATTCCGAATTAATTGTTGTTCTTTATTCGGGTCTTGTGTCGGGCGGACATGGGCTGTACACACACATACTTCTAAGTAATTACCGCTTTAGACGCTATAAATTATAAGGCGTGTAATTATCATCGGCGCAGACGCCTTGACGTACTAATTGTCTACTAGCCGTTCTCTGGACTCGGGCTAACCTCTGTGTTATGTACGCGATCGTTTCGTTTCCTATTTTCCCCTAAAATGCTGCTCTCCTGGAACCCAACTTAACGCTAAACCCGATCAAATAACCACGAATAAGTATACTACTCGTATTAGGCAAAAAATTATATACGTGAAGAGTTCTATGAAATTTATAATTCTACAATATCTTATTAGAAACCAAACCCACAGAAAACGAAGTCAACATTTCTTGTAACCCTTATTCGAACCCAATAGTGCATGGAACATTGAATAAATATGACGTAATGATACAATGATTGTTAATTATGTGTAGACAAGATGGTCAGTCCTTCGTGTCACTTACCAGTTCAAAGTAATATTGTATAAATATTAGAGTGAAAAAATTTACTTTTTTTTTTTGAAAAAGTACTATTTATTTTGACCCTTCTGAGTTTTAACCCGGAATCTACGGGTAGCCAAATGCGCTAACCACTTCACTATGGAAGTGGTCAGAGTAGTTAAATCTCAATGTTAAATTACATTTTTTAACCTATTTTTTCTCAAGTTTCAGTCGCCAGTTTATATGATTGAAAAACAGATTAATTTTAAAGTTATCTCCACCGGGAATCGAACCAAGTTTCCCATCTATACTGGCGAAACGTACTTAACTATTGATGTATAGATATATTAACATATATACAGACTATACATTGGCAGCTATCCGCCATTTTCAATGTAATACCTAAATGTTACAAAGGTTCAAAACAATCTCAAATCTAATTTGAATAATGAATGATCATAATTTTTGTACTATTTTTTGTATAAAGTAGAGACGTAATTAGTTCACCATAGCACGTTACATACTTCTGTAATCTGCGCTGTTCTACATGGAGATTCTCTCAAAATAAATTATTTTAATTTAAAATTCTCTCAACCGCATCAAACTTAATAATATATCATTTAAACAACTACATTAAATAATTACCATTCATGATTACATTATAAATCTATCTTGCCTCGGAAAATTTAAAATATATACAAAAAAATGAGATTCACGTATGTATGTAAATGCAGAAAAATAGATGATTATAAGGTATAATATAATATTAATTTTTTAATTTGGTCGTAAATTTATAAAGCGCCATTTTTCGCTAAATTATTTACATGTATGATATTGTTTCAAATCTCCGAAACTACGAGTATTATGAAAAATGCAGTTCATAATTATTAAAATAGAAACAAATTTAAATTTAGTCATATGTACTTTAATAAATTCAAGTAGAAATTTATAAGAAGAATTGTTATTAAAGGTTCAAAATTACTTTATTTTTCATATTTATTATCATTTTGTTTCCTGACCCGTAAGAACCCTTGAAAATAATATTAATAATATTTTCATATGCAAACTTGGTCTGACATATAGTATTGAGTGTGTCCAAATGCTTTAAATAAATGTCCGTAAATGCTTAGACTTTCATATTCTTCTTCATCTTTGTTGAGATGTCAAAAAATAATATAAACTTGGGCTAACAACTAGTCGAAAATAACATTCTTTTAAATTTACTGCCTTAAAATTGAATTGGTGTTGTATAAAATACAAAAAATCGTAATAATAAATCTCAAAATTCATCATATATCTGGTAGTATAATTCGGAGTAATACGAGCTTCTTGATAATCAACGAAACACTTCATTTAAATGCACTCACCCTCAATGGATTCTGAAATTGGAACTTGCCGAAGGAACCAAAGTGTTGTCTGCATCAATGTTGCCTACTTATTGACAATATTCAGTATCTTGTGACTGAAATAATAAGAGATTTTGTGGGGCAACTGTTCTCATAAAAGAACTCCCTCACCCAACGCAGATTAACCCACCGATAGTATGGTGACAGAGCTTTTACATATATTTAGTAGAAAACCAGCTAATAGCGTAGCAATGAGCCCATACTCGTATTAAATAATCGTTTTGAGGATCATCGAACAGTTTAACTTGCAAAAGAGCAGCAATACCAGTATAATTCATCTACTTAACAGATCCTTTTCTTTCTAATCGATCTTTTCCAACACCAATTTACAGTATTGTAATTAATACCTTATTCATATGGCAATTTATTAAATTATCGCACATGTAATCTCTTTTTGCCTTCTTATTTTTAAAGGATAAGGTAACAAGTTTGACCACTATCCCAAGGCTGATTTTGATTTATCAGAAGATTTTATAGTAACAAGTCCTTATATGCACATATATTCTGTACAAAAAGTCTTAAAAGTAAATTTCTCGATTTATTTTTTAAACAAATCGCCCTCATTGATCGCTGGCTCTACATATATCCATCTCATCACTATTCCATTCTCCATTTGATAATCCTTTGATCACTAACAACATATCTTTGATGAATATTATACAATACAGTAAGTATGTGAAATATTATATTTTTTACACGGTGAGACCTTATAAATGTTGCATACGGTAGGTACATAAAAAATAATTTAAGTTTCACCCTACTCGTCAGACACTACACATTTTTTTTTTGAAAATATGTGTAAATCAGTAGTAATTAAATTTTATTGTCTTCAAGGACAAAAAAACTGTTTTCAAAATAAAAAAAAAAACACATTAATTTTTCAATACTTATTTTTCATTAAAACTTATTTATTTACTTAACAATTAAATGCCTATTTACCTACTAAATGAAAAAGTGATCACTATACTTTGTTTAATATGAAAATCTGTAAAAAACCGATGGTAAAAAATTTCAACTAATCACTTTTTATTTTAAGTTTTCTTTTAAGTATGTAACATTTTATGTAAAATAGATTTTTGTTTTGAATATTACGATAAAAGCATTATTTTTCATTTATTCAATATGCACAAATTTTCACGGAGTTCGGCGATTTGAATTAATTATCGTGCTGGCTCAAAATTAAAGCTCTATGGCTTTTATGAACAAAAAAATAATTTAGTGCGACATATACATTTAACATTTGCAGCATCATTAATTTTAACGATTAGCTTGATTGTTTTTTTCCTTCTTTTACTATGGACTTAGATTATATCATGGATTATTATACTTTATTGTATAATAATAATTGTAAATCATATTGTAGTATATGTTTGTATCCAAAATAATCACTACTTAGGGCAGAGGTTCTTAACCGCGATGTCGAAAGATGTCGCGAAATTAAGAAAACCAAAATTTTATGTTTGCTCATTTACTGTGCGATTTGAGTTGCAAATATAATGGCTAGATGACAACACCCTTATAAAGGGAAGTTGTGTGCTCTCACCTCACAACAGCGGTCAAGATATCTTTGATTCTATATTATCATACTTAGAATAATTGAAAATATCATGGTAATTATGTGTAGGAATTTGTACAGACGTTCCTCCGTCAATGTTAGGTTCATTGAAAGGTTTTGTGAACCTTGGCCTAGCAATTTGAATGAAGAAAAGACAGTAGCTATATCAAATGTTAGACCAAGCATCACTGAAATTTGTAAAAGCCGACAAACTCAGGTGTCACATTAAATCATTTTCGCCGCAAAAAGTTTCATTGGAAATAGTTATTATTTTTGACATCTAATCAAAGATGAGGGAGATATCGAAGTCTGGGCATTTACGGGGCTAACTAAATGCCCAGACTTTCATATTCTTCTTCATCTTTGATGTGATGTCAAAAAATAATATGAAAATAACTCCTGTAATTGGAGATAATCCAAATTTTGTGAACAAGTATTTTGACACACTCAAAATGTTGGAAGTACTTATGTTTTTATGTTTTTTTAAATAATGTTATTTTTAACATGTTTGTAATATAATAATCAGTTTTTTTGTAAATAAAATTTTATAAGTTTTTGTGTACCGCGAATTGTCCTTATTATCAAAAGTGCTCCCTGACTTAAAAAGGTTCAGAATCACTGAACTAGGATTTCAGCTTTGTATACTATCATATTTAATCGTGGGGATAAAAGTTTGAATATTATTATTTTTATGTGTTATAATTGCATCCAAATGTAACGATAAATGATAAACTATGCAAGATTATATACCTGATTACAAGCAAGTAACCATTTTTTTCTTTAAAACGAGCTAAGACAATAAATTGGCTTCTCTTTAGTGATATAAATCACGGCGTAAATACATTGCGTGAAGGATTCCTAACGTTTCGCATAAGGCAGGTCGAATCGAGAAATCAGGTAGCATTAACATAAACAAAACGATCTCACATATGTAACGAGTGGATATCTTGATTCCTAATCTTTTCAAGAACAAAGCCAGCGTGAAGTAAGAACATTAACTAAATGGTCAATCCCATACCGAATACATTATAAACACGTGTTGAAAAGTTTTGAAATTTATGTTTCGGACCACGCCATTCGGCAGATTTGAATGCATTTTTACTGATTTACGTGAGAAATATTTGCTCGGGAGCATTTGAGTGGGTATTTTAGAATCTTTAGCGTTCGCATGTAGAGTTGTTTCGTGTTAATGACATCCTCACTCGACATTTACATCTCAATCGATATATTCCTGATATATGTATATTAAATTCAGTATTGCCATTGGAAACATCAGCTAGCTAATATTTTTACATCGTTTCTCGATAGTTATTTAATTATTTTTTATTTCACTACGTTACATGGTATTTTTTTAAAAGACAAAAATTTTGAAAACAAAATACGGCTACGTTTTGAAGTATTGTACTCACCTCCTTGTCACGTCTGAAAAGACAATGAATCGTTTTAAAAAAATCAATTAAAAATTAATTTTACAAATTAAATCTCAAAAATCATAAATTATAATAAGTGTGGTATAATTTTTTTCGGATTAGGCTTTTGTATGTTTTTATTTTCCTCTGAAATACATTTTTTTAATGTTTTTTAAAGACTTCTGTTCATTCAATAAACTCCATTAATTTTTTTTTACCAGAGTACTACTACATACCCTTTTCTTTGTAGTGAAAAAAATGAGTTTAATTTATAAGAAAAAATGTTTTCATTTTAATAACATTTTATAATGATTGGTCATCACTGTTCAAATAATACTTTAATAATATTAGCAATTCAGTTTTTCAAAAATAAGAAATTGATGTTGGAAAAATTTTCTCAGGAAAATAAGGCGAAAAAGGTGTGTGTTTTTCCAGGAAAAGTAAGAAAAAAATATAAACTCTTAGGCGATTCCATTACATGCATGGACAGGTTGAAAATAGATCGATAGTTCAGCGGCCTAAGATGGGTTTTAAGAAGCCCATAATAAGTAGGGGCTAGACTTTTAATGAGATAATGTTTTCAGACTTTATAGCTCGTCTACATACTTTACTAAGTCTGACGATCAACTCCAAGCATGATTAGGAAAATTTATGAGCTGGGGTAACTACACAATATGAGATTGTAAAGACTGGCTCCATGGTTAATTAAAACACCAAAGATAGCCGTCTTCTTCTTCTGGAAAATTTATTGTATAAACTCTTACTACTACTACTACTGACCCTTGTCTATATCCAATGCTGCACAGAGCACTAAATTGTATTAATGTTCATTTGATGGTTAATAATATGAAGGTAAGATACTCAATAACTCTTCAATGAGTTTTCGGCAAATAAATATGAAATATATATAACAGTGAAAAAACTCTAGTTTTTCTTAAAATAACCCTGAGAATCAAATCTGGGACCTCCAGCATAGCAGGCAAAAGTGCAAACCACTACACTAATCGAAAGAAAAAAAAGATTTTTCACATATATTTTTTTTAATATTACCTCAGTTTGATCACCTGTATAAGGGTCTGAAATAAATAATCAAATAGATTAAATTCATTGCCCTTTGCACCGTTGGGTGTAGATAAGGTTCTAAGAAGAAATGGATAAATATCGACCACATGGGGAAATGAAACTTGTTTATTGAAATAAAATTTTAAGCAAATATCAATTCAAAACAAAGTTTTGTTTAAATTTTTACCCCAAAAGTTGCAATTAATTAAAATAACTATGTCAACTGTAAAAAACTACATTTGACTTGATTCGTTGATCGTATTGAATACGTAATGAATTGACTTTTATGACATCGATACTTAAACACTCTCATCATTATATAATATAACGCTGGACTGGTTCTGGTCTGAGGGCTGATCACCTTTCCTTCATGTGTTAACGATCAAGATAGCACTGCATTTATATGATGCAGTGCCCTATGCACCATTGGAGTGCGGATGGTGGGTTGAAGAAGAAGAAGAAGTAAAAAAATTAAACATCATTTTGTACTGCAGTTTTGACAAGCCTAACATAAGGCTCATTAGTAATAGTGCATGATAGGTTACTAGGAACACAATTGATGTAATATATTATTAGATTAAAACCAATATTTTTAGCTTTTCAGTTTATTTTTATTTGACCAGCGACCGGGTTTCATCGTTACCGACATCATCAGACCAGTCTGATGATGTCGGTAACGACGAAACCCGGTCGCTGGTCAAAAACTTTTTTTTTTTTTTTTTTTTTTTTTTTTTTCCCAAAAGCATGGTGGGACTAACAACTCGCTCTGCATGTTTTGCATGTGTAGTGATAGTGTATGTGAATAGTACTAAGTGGGTGTGGTGTAGTGTTGTTCGCATGATTGTTAAATTGTAGTGTATGTCCTGACGAAGAGACGGGTACGTCTCGAAACCGGTAGACAGAAGTAGTCGGTGAGTGGTTATTTACTAACATTACTAATATCAATTAAAATGTTTGACCACAAAGTAAATGCTTTAAATATAAATAATATAAAGTGGAAAAGCTAAAAATATTGGTTTTAATCTAATAATATATTAAAAATGCAATTCCATCACGAAGTGTCAGTGGATAATATAAATCATAATTGATGTGTCTGTATGTTTATATTTTAGTACATTAGAACATTACTATGACGAGTAAGCTTGTTGGTTAGTCATCGAGCTGTTTTATTATTTGTGTGCAAAGTTGGGTTTTATTGACTAGGTTGGAAATCAGTGTTCGATACTGAGTTATAATTTAAGTTCTGGATACGAAGTCACCCCACTGAACACCCACACTACTGGATTCGCCCGTAGCCCCGTAACCTTACGCGTCATTATATAGCGAACTGACTCACTAACCATTTTTACATTAATTACATATTGACTCATCAACCATTCCTTATGATAATTAATCATTTCGTCGTGAAACGGATTTTGAGAAAAATTTCCTCTCATTTTCGCTATAATAATTTCATAATTGCATAAGTGCACTGAAATCAGTTATAGCAAATAAAAGCCCATCAGCGGAAGTTAAACTGGCAGTGCACAACGGAGTCCTGGTTCCAACTCTAATGTATGGAAGTGAAACATGGAGTTGGCAAAAGAAGGATGAAAGTAGACTGAATGCAGTCGAAATGCGATCTCTCAGAAGAATGCGTGACAAAATGATGTATGATAGATGTGCGAATAGTGAAATAAGGAAGGGATGCAAAGCTGAGATAAGCATTATCGACAAAATTAAGAAAGGTGTGTTGAGATGGTTTGGACATGTAGAACGAATGAGTGAGGAAAGAACGGTAAAACAAATTTATGAAGCAAATGTTAGCGGGAAAAGAAGCAGAGGAAGACCGAGAAAAACATGGCACGATCAGGTATGCCAAATACTTGAAAGTGGTCAGGTTAGGAGTCGTAACAATCGGCGGGTATGTATGAGGAGATGCATGAACGTGGAAGAGGCGAAGAATGTTTGCAAGGACAGAGTGGTGTGGCGCTTTATTCCCTCTGCCTACCCCTGCGGGGAAGCGGCGTGATGGTTAGTTAGTTAGTTAGTTAGTTAGTTAGTTATAATTTCAAAATATTAATGTAGAAAAACACCATCAATGTTAACATTTTTTTAAACATAAAAACAAAGATTTTGACATTTATACATGATGAAAAATAATATGAAAGTGTTGGTATTTACTGTAAATACCCAAACTTCCATATTCTTATTCCATATGTTAAGATGTCTACATGTAAAAATAACTCCCAATTGTTGAGCTACCATGCTGGAGGTGCCGGGTTCGATTCCCAGAGGGGTGAACATAAGTATTAGTAATTTTACACTGTACTTATTTATTTAATATTACCCTGAGCGCGGAAGTGATCACTTCCCTTCATGAATGTAGTGCCAATGTACAATGTAGTGCCCTATGCACAATTGGGTGCGAATAAGAAAAAAATAAAAAACCCATATTTTTGAACAAGGGTTTGGACCCACCTAAAATGTTGTGAATATTAATAATATAATACCGCATCCTTACCGCATCCCAATGGTGCATAGGGCACTACTTCATATAAACGCAGTGTTATCTCGATCGATTACACATGAAGGAAAGGTGATCAGCCCTCCACTTCAGGTACCAGTCCAGTGTAATATTGAATAAATATTAGAGTGAAAAAATCACTTATATTTATTAAACCCCCCTGGGAATCGAACCCGGGACCTCCAGAACGGTAGGCGAGCATGCTGACCATTACACTACGGAGGTGGACGAAATGAGGCGTGAATATTAGAAATGTATAATTTCTATTTAATTTCTTTGCGATTTGACCAGACTGAGCCACAGCGACGCGCGGCCGGGTACAGCTAGTTTAAAACATAAGTGCGATTTGTTGGAGATCCGAGAGCAGTTGCGAAGATGGCCGACACATCCTGCCATAACACTGGATTATTACCATAACCCTCGACGTACAATGCACGTCATTACATACACACAGCCGGCGTGGCAGTCGCCTCGTAATCTTATTACATTTACATATTAATCAACGGATTTTAATTATCCCCACTCCCCCCGTCGCCTCCCCCACCCACCCGCATTTCCCACCCTTATCGTAGTCTTTGGCGGTCGCGTCGGGGTAGGGGTGACTAAACTACCCCCGAATCGGTGAAAAGGACCGAATTTAAATTAATTTTATTGGTTGATAACGGAGTGTTGTCTTTTGTGGTGTGAGGCAGGGTACGCGCTGCGAAATGTTAACATACACACTCGGGCTGCGTACACACATAAATTTTAATCTTTTCGCTTAAATGCGATAGTAGAGATTAATTTTACATAATTTTTTGACATCCCATCAAAGATGAAGAAGAATATGGAAGTCTCGGCATTTACGGGGCTGACGACCGTCATAGGCTGGTTTAAGTGATCACTTTACACACGTGTAACATTATTTTTATTGTTTGAGTGTGTTTCAAAATTTTGAATACAAAAAATAATGTTACACGTGTGTAAAGTGATCACTTAAACCAGCCTATGACAGTCGTCAGCTCCGTCAATACCCAGACTTCCATATTCTTCTTCATCTTTGATGAGATGTCAAAAAATAATGTGAAAATAACTCCTGTAACTGGAGATAGTCCAGATTTTTTTAACAAGTTTTTGGACACATTAAAATTTTGTAATGAGATTAAATTTACTTATTATTGATTCGGGTCGTGAACTCATGATAGCTTTTTTGACAGATTGCAATTTGAAGTTCCTAAACTTTATTTTAAAATTTTGTTTATTTCTCATGTATTTTGTTTCATGTTCACAAACAATACGGTGAAAATAGATTGTCGATGAAACTACATTTCGGTTTTTGAATTACCTAACGTCCATGTGACTTTGAAATTTAGGTACGGCTTATGCAACACCGCTTATCATGGCCCTACTGAGGCTTCAACTTTCAAAGTCTTATAGCCTTCACTCGTGAGTGGATTTCCTTTTATGTTTATATTCACTTTAATTTTATGTAATTCATGAGTGAAAATTCTAGGCAAAAACGCTCGCCATACTTTCCGGGTAATGTGTCACAATCGGTACTTATTATTAAAATGATGAGCAACCGATGCTATTTGGAGCTTGGAGTTGACCGAGGAAAACTTGGCATGATCAAGTATTTCTAATACTTGAAAGAGTCAGGTCTGGAGTCTGAATGATCGGTGGGTATATATGAGGAGTTGCATGAATGCATGAATGAAGAGGCGAAAATTGTTCATAATGACAGATTTGTATGGTGCTTTATTTTTCTCCTTAACCTTGAGGGGAAGCAACGCGATGGTTAATTAGTGATTTAGCTAGTTAAAAATTTGTAATGTTTTGTTTTGAATCCAAATTATTATCAAATTAACTACGTGACTTTAAACGGATGAAAATAATAATTATTATTCTTATGAATAACATTTGACGTACCGTAGAACTGGGATACTTGAACTTTTAATGTGTTACTTGAGCCCAGTACAAAAAACTAAACAAATCTGTATTTAGTCTACAATAATGAACGTATCGACATGATTCGTTGTTTCCCTGACAGGTGACAGTTATTGTCACGATACTTCGATCGATATCATGATCTTGATATTTTTTTGTACTGGTCTCAAGTAACACATCATAGTTAGAGTAGCCCCGTTACAGATATGTTTATAATAAATATCATCGGTGATCCAAATGAAACAAAGCACGTTTTATTATTGTAAGAAAGAAAATGGAAGTCTGGGTATTTACAGAGTAGCATTTGAGTATATGCCTACAGTAAATAAAATATCTGCAAAAATTAAATTGAGTTAAATTCATACGTCACATACCTCTCATAAATTTAACATTTTATTTGTTGTCTGCCCTAAAACGGATTAAAAAAATCAAATGTGCATAAATAAATAAGTAAATAACAATAGGCGGGATTCAGATTTTTGCTTATTATCAATGTATTATCTTTGTTTGTGTTGAAAAACTGTTTTATTTACAGATTTATGCGTGGAGGAAAAAACTCATACTAAACAATATTATTCCTTGTTCGAAAGTAAACAAAATGTAAATTTGAAAGTAAGCAAATTATTATTCAGTGTTTTCAGTTGTGTAAGTAATTTGCTACATGTTCGTTGAAAGAAAGAAAATTTATAAGTAAAAAATGATCATAGAAAGGAAAGAAAAACTAGGAATCTAAAATAAAAAAAATATTATATGTTGCTGTTACTACGTTTGTTAAATCGGATATTTTAAAATACTTATTTATTTTTGAATTGTTAAATAGTATTTTATTAAATTCAATTTGTAATTAATATTTTACTTGTTATATACAACTTTTTCTGAAATCTGTTGTGTCACCTGTTTTCATGCATTTTGTATTCTGATAATGATGCGGAACAGATCAAAATAAAAGGTACAATTGGTTTTAAGAAAATGTGGGATCAACCACATTTTATTTAAATTAAAATTTGATATAAATATATATTATGACAAATTGACTGCCAAATCAATTAATAAAATTAAAATGAAATCAATCAAAAGAATAATGCATAATTTAATTTAATTTTAAATTTGATATGGTTTCACTGTATGCTTGGTCATTTCGGTATTTTACAAACATAATAATTTACGATAGTCTCACAATATACTCGTATATTCTATTGTATTGAAAAACCCTTTCCATATGAAAAATATATTAAATCTTCATTAAATGTTAAGGTATCATACGAGTATTACATTGAAATCCATTTTGGAAAGTACACGATTACAGCTGACAACGTTAGCTTAACATTTATCCCAGAAAGTTAATATGTATGGAAACCGCAGGACCCTAGGCAGTGAAATATTTACATAACCTGTTTTTATCTCTAGATGAGTTAATGAATGAAGGATTTATGACGTCACAAAGGGTGTACCAATAATGAGATATGCAGAATTTTCGCCTTTACAACGTTTTCAATTAAGGAAAATCATATTTAAAAAAATAACAGAATTTTTAAGAGTAGCTATTTTAATTATTTTTTCACATTTTCTAACATTATCTAAAAATTAAAATTTTATAAATTGGAACTACCAAATAAGTTGAAAACTTTTCAACAATTCTCTAGCTTTATGTAGATATAATATAAGAATTAAAATAAAGCAATGTCATATTAAATTATTGCTTTTTTCCTTATTTCATTTTTTATTATTTCTATCAACGTCAGACACTGATTTTTTGGTTATTCTTTAAAAAAAATTAAATTTACATGAAACAATTTTTTTAAATATGATACTTTTTGTTCAGACCAGCTATTTTACTACGAATATTATGTTCATTTGTTAAAGGTAAATAATTTTTTGAATGTATTATTTATTATGTTTGAAATAACCGTATCATTCTGAACTCAGCTTACAATAAGATTTTGCCCCAAAATTAAAAAAAAATACCTAAAATATGGTAACATAAAATAAATAAAAAAATGATAATAATAATGATCAACAGATTTTTAATGGCATTTTAATTTATTTTAAATTTTATTATTATTTATTTTTATATTGCCAGCGGTTGCAAAGGTATTAACTTGAATTCAATCTGCAGCAGATATTAATGTACGAACTCATAAAACAATTTCATTGAAACAGGTTTCGGGTACCAGATGTGCATTAATCCACGAGCCAGGCGACATCTCTGCATTATAACATACACGTCTAGTCACAATTTTGCATAATTAGCTTTGCGAAATCGCCTCCGTGCGAGTGTATCCATAATTGTAAAGTTTACTCCGAATTTGCCTCGCCCACCCCTGGCGGGGGGCGAGGGTGGGGTGTAGCCTCACCCCGAACGGGGAGGGAAGGGTTAACCTGCCTCCCCTCCTAAGTAGGGAGAAGTGAGGGAGATTCGGCTAACATCGTGCGAACCTCATTTACATTGTCCAATGATTCGGAGTTGCCAGTGTCTGGGTGGACCAAAGTGTTAGACTCAGGGGTGGAGTGAGAATTTGTCGTACAAAAAATTATATATTTTTATTTTATTTAATAAAATAACAACTGTATAGTTTTTACCCACATGAATTTCTTTATAGTGGTGACCAGTCTGATTATGTCGGTAACGACGAAACCCGGTCGTTGGTCAAATCAACTTTATGTGGAAAAAACTGTCTAGTTGTTTTTTTTTTAAATATAAAATGCAGTATCCCCAAAAAGGAATGTCAGTACGAAACTTAAATATTTATTCCTAATTAATATTTTAATATATTTTTATTTTTGAAGTTGACTTCCGTGTACTTTTTTTTTACCTAAGCACTAAATAGTTTTACCTTTTTTGTTGTAATGTGTCCATTATATCTAATATTATACTTAAAAAATAAATAATTATTTTAATTAATTACACAAATATTTACCTTTCTCATCCTTTAGATATGCCTCAAAATACAGATTTAGAGGTTGTACTTAACATACATTTTTAAATAACAAAAAAAACGCATCGAAATAACTATTCTGTATTTAAATAGAGAAAAAAATTATAATGTACCTAAAATACATTTATTTACGTTTGTTAAAAAGAACGTTTTACAATTTGATAATCTGCTTATATAGAGGAAGTAATTTATACGTTCATTTTAACCATGGACACAATTTTTTTAAATGTTTTTACGCTGCATAATCTAATATATTTATCAATTATATAATATGATATTATATTACATTATTGATTATATTCATATTACCGAAATTTAAATAAACTTCTAATATTATTAATAAATTATGAGATTTTGGTTACATCAAAAAAAGTTTTATAAAGTTAATTGAAATGGGGGTGGGCGATCCGTAAACCCAAATCCTGCCCATTCATGATATATTTATTTGCGCTTGTGCTTATTCACATCTAAGCTTTTGTTTATCATAGTTGTGTTGGTGTGGTTCTAGGTATTACTACTTTACTTGGTGTTTGTGTGATTATAATAACAATTAATTTGAATAGAGAAACAAGTATACGGTTTCTACGTAAAGGAATATTGTGTAGATTCCAGAACATAAATCTGAATGTTTTAGGAGAATTAATATTTAATTAACGCCTGTCACTCGAGGTATTTTACATCAACAAATTTGAAGCCTTGTTATTTATACAGAAGTCCAGTTTAAATAAGAATGTAAAGAAGACCAAAAAATAGTATCCTAAGAGTGGTAACTGTTTCTCAGTACTTTTAAAATGTCCATTTAATTATGTTATGCAATATATCAATTTTGTATGATATAATTCGAACAATTTTTTTTGTTTCTGATTTAATTCGATATCGAATTCCGTGAAAGAAATTTACAGAATAATTTTTGATTCTAAATATAATGATTCAATAATTGCTGCGTTGATGTGTTTCAAACTAATTTGGCGTATTAGGTACCATATTCATATCCTGATAAGAAGAAAGTTAAAAAAAAATTATACATTAAAAATATTGATTGCAATGGGATTAAATACAAACTGTAATTTTTTGCATGGATGAGTCGAAAACCGGAAATAGTACCAAATTTTTTAATTTTTTTTTCATTTTTATATCACCTCACATTTCACCATATTGTCAATCAATCTAAATGATTTATCAATGTCATCATGGGGCCATTTACAAATCTTTCTGTTTTACTTCTTTTTTATGTGTTTCAAATGATGAATGGCTAAAATTACAAATTTTTATACATTTAGGAATTTTACCCCATGCAGTATTAGATGCGAGTCTTTTGTAAAGAAATAAAAACGTTATGAGTACCTGCGCCAAAGCTGCTTTTTTCCTTTTGGTACTAGCTGTACGAATCTTCTTCATTTAGGTCAATGTTATGCAATATATTTTTCTAGTCCTGGATCAATCAATTTTGAGCGCATGACTGATAAATTAAAATTTATATAGCTAACGTTTGAGATAACAACACATCGATCCAGTACAGTGTCCTATGTAACATGGTCAGAACTTAATACAGTTAACTAAATTTTTAAATCAGAATTTTTTATGAGTCATTAAATAGCCATAAAACATAAATACGTTATATTATTGCTAATGAAGTAAATATACATATATTACTTAAATACGTTTACGAATAGGAATTATAATTCAGCGGAGGTGTTAGGATGTTACAGGATCGAGCAAACCCTTTTCAAGAGCTTTCGATAAGTAGATGTACAGAATCTAATTATACTCCAGACTTTGATAAATATATATGAAGCTAGGGTCCTAATGATTGCGCTCTTGTACGAATGTCTCATTGTACGTACCTACGTTCATTATATAGGTATATACATAAGTATAAACTACATCGAACAAACTGTATACACGACATTGTTTCATTAGCATAATTGAGACTATAATTCGTGTCTGAAATATTGAGATATTAAACTTTGCTTTATTCAGAATATGTAAATAGTTTTGATTAAGGTCTGGCGGAGGTAATTAGCTTTCACTTTAATAATGACTTTAAATTTGAATCTATTGTAAATATAGTATAAACTTAAAGGTAGAAATGTTAATGAAAATAGCCATTTATTTTTTCTTAAAAAAAAGGGTATTGCATTTATTATTAACCTTGATTATTATGTTCATAGTTTATACATCATCATGTGTATTTTTTTCTTCTGACTTAAAAGAGATGATTTATTTAAATCTGTGTTGGAAACAAGAGGGATAATCTAATGTGGACCAATCAGGAACTTCTCAGCATTTCCTCGTTGTTGGGAGAAAACCACCTTAAACTCCTCAGGAGAAGCTGGACTGTTGACTATCTTCAGCGGACCATCCGTTCCACTAGATTATTCATTCATTCCATTAGATTATTTATTTATTTTTACTGTACACTGTAGGATAAAAACAATTTATAACTATTTTTTTAATGTGAACAAAAAAAGTGTTAAATGTTTGAAATGGTAATATGTAAAAAATCGTCATGTACCAAAAATTAAAACATTTATTAAAAATCTCCTCTTACTATTGCCATTTTTTACAATACGGTTACTTTTAAATTGTTCACATCATTTTGAGTGTGTCAAAATACTTGTTTGCAAATCTGGGGGTTTGCATACAAATAAAAGGGTTTCTGTTAAATAAAAGCTTTTTGCAATCCAACAAAGATGACTGTTGTAAACTCAAATGTACTGTGTCATGAGATTGATCAATATATCTAGGAGTTTCGAAAAAAAATTAGTAGTGTGGTTGGCAATCGTTGGTAGAATGGTGAATCTTGCATGTATGTTAAGTGATCACTCAACCACCCTATGATAGGTTATAAGTCTTGTGAATACCCAGACTTACATATACCCAGAATTTCATATTCTACATATTTATTGAGAAAAGTTTTAAATTACTCATTAATTATACGCTTGATACGAAAAGTACAGTTTCAATATAAAAATAAAACACCATTTAAAAAAAAATCTTGTCATATCTCGTTCGAGATTTAGATGTTCTCATCTATATGAAAATACAGTAAAACAATAATCAAAAACATATGTGATTCTTAATACTAGTCGTGCTTACATTAATAAGCTTCAAATGTGATCTTTTTCACATTTTTTTTTTTTTTTTTTGTTCCTTGACTAACCCCTTCCCCTTACTTTCCCCTATCCTTATTTATAGAATAATTTTATATTTTATATTTTAGTTATTATACAGACCTGAATGATGGAAGTTTAGCTTCTGAAACATGTAGTCTATAATTAAACTCAAGTGGTAAAAAACGAAGTGTTTTCTTTAATTATTGATCTTTTTCACATTGAAGTATTTTTTTTTTTTGAAAAAGTTATGATATTCCACAAAGTTCAAGCCAAATCTATAAATATTAAATTGAACAATTTCAGTTATTTATATTTTGTTACCTCAAAAAGGTATCATTTTAGCTTAAAGCTTTTTATTTCAAATAAAAGGATAACATATCCTTGAAGTGTACGTTAGTTGATTCAAAAAATTATACGGTATAATACCCCTCACATAACAATTAACGGTGAATATCTCTTAAGAGGAATTTGAGATTATGATACTCGTACGTGATACGTAGATAGAAATCACGATTTTCCAATGACTTATAGGTGTGGAAATAAATATGTAAGTACATCAATTTTAATTTGAAATATACATAATTAATATAAATTATTTTAATGTTTCAAATGTAGCATTAATTTTGGAAAATGAATACTACTCGATAAATATTACAAATTTCGTTTCTTGGAATAAACTCCAGATCATTGCTCTGGGCTGTTCGTAGAGCCTTAAGATATTAATTAATTATTTTAGTAAGTTTGGTACGTCAGAACGTATTTCGTAGCAAGGAGTTGACAAGTTTGATTGTATGCTTTTATTTAACACTAAGCCCTTGCCTACCCACCAGTACAAACTTCCCCCTAGGAATTATTATTCTAAAATCTTCCAGCAACCCTTTCTCAGATATAACACCCTATCGTATATTTTAAGTTTAGTTTGAGCGATTCTTGTTACTTTAATAAAATGACTATTACAATCTATAAACTGTACTGAGCAATATCTATTCTCAGAATATTTTTCGATATTGAAATAATTTTGACCCCCTTATTATCTATATACGCAACATTTTGGGTGTATCTAAATTCTTGTTCACAAATCCGGGTTTCTCCACTTAGGAATTATATTTACTAAGTGCAGAAACCCAGATTTAAGAACAAGGATTTGGACACATCCAAATCGTTGTGAATAAAATAACTGGTCAAATTATAATTGGCACAAAAAAAAAGTTTACAGGCGTTTCTCTGTATGTAAAATAATTTGGCGGGTGTCCGGCATACATTTGAATAAAATAATTTCTACTTATTTTTAACTCTTACTTTATTTTACTACAGATACTGCCACGAACTCAAACATGAAGCGACGTGACATTTATGATACGTGTATGACTTCCAAAAAATATGGGAAAATACGTTGTATATGTTATTTTTGACATTTGCTCAATAAAATAAATAATAACTCATTTTTAAAACGTTTGAATAAAGAACATAGGTGTAAATACATAAATCATTGTTTTAACTGTTTAACTAACGTTAACATAATTTTTGAATCTTTTTATAAAATTTTTGTATAAAAAAACGCAATGTGAATAATTTTGTTCACAGCATTGAAGGAGTTATAAGTAATAGTTTATTAGTATAAAATGAACGCTTAAGGAATACATTTGGGTATTGGAATAGAGGAATTATTATGAAGGGAAACTCTAGTTCTACTGAAGGGTCATCCATCCACACCTACAACTGTACACTTGTGTACGTGTGTTAATCATTTAGCAGACGTCACCTTTGGTGGTACTGCATCCCTAGATAGCCCGTCTCTCTCGTGCCTTGTTCCAACTATACTTCATAAAGCATCACTATCCTTCGTCTATCTCTTTCTAGCTTCACCTCATTTGAATTTCTAACCAGCGTACCCCCTTGCAATTATTGGATTAATGTAAATTACGACGCTGCTTCGAAGACAGGGACGCGAGGATGCCCGGAGACCAGCATCGGAGAGGGATGGAAGACAAAGTCCTGGGTGGTTTGGGGCAAATCAAATGGGTTCGGGAAAGGGTGGCGTGAGGGGGTTTCGTAATTATAAACGTTGGTGCTTGTTGCAAATGTTGGAAATAATTAATGCCGCCGCCGACCCGACCGACGGTGAAATAATCGATGCCAAGATTTCACTACCCCTTCCAACCCCCCCAGTGAACGACCCTTCGATTCCGAATCAACCCTTACGAATGCAAATGGACACTCTTAATTTAATACAATTTATGATTAAATTTATTTTCATTCATCCATTCCTGGCTGTCTGGGGTTGATTGCAGCTCTCGCTGACAAGGCGTGCCTTTGATTTATTTTGACGGATTATATTGTAGGCGCTAGAAAACATTTACAAAACTTTGTTCGAACACACTACCGATGAAATTCTTATTACTAATTTAATTAAAATTAAAACGCTTTCGTTTTGAATTGCATACCGTCGGGAAAAATAATTAGTAAGAAGGTCATTCCTTGTTTATGAAATAAATTTGGTAGACATCTTTTAAAAAATTGGTTAATTATTTAGCCAAGGAACATTAAATCAAATTATTAATTTGTCTCTATGTATTTTATGGGAATTTTATAAGGGTTCAAGTCAATATCGCTTAATATAACACAATAGTCTCGAATTGATAAATTGCTCAGTAATTATGATTTTTATGGCTATTTACCCCATAAAAGATGCATTAATGTCCAATTCATTCGGCGATGTTCGTTATCTTAATTAAATGTAATAAACATTGGAAAATACACTAACAATTAAGAAAATATTGAGGCAATATCTTTATTCTATGATTGCAATAACAAATAAGTTATTAAATGAAAAATGAAAGTTATTCAATGAAAAAAATGTTATGAAAAATAATTCAAATTTTAATTTAACCAACTCTCAAATCTCATATTTAAGGCAGAACTAACCATAAAAATATTTTATGTAACTTAGTAAAAAAAAATATTGTTTACATAGTTTCAATGTTATCATATTTATTTTGTAAGCTTTCAGCAGTTGTTTTAATGTAAAAGCTTACTTGATCTCAATAAAGCCCGTGAAAAGAACTGTTCTCACCCTGCTTGAATCAAACACCCCTTTGGGTCTAAAGCTCTGCACGATTGCCCGTACTTTTCAGCTAGAAAACACTTCATTTTTTCAGGAAGTGCCATCATTAATAAATGAGTTCTTTCTTAATGAAAAATATTGTTTTTATTTTAAAAATATGTTTCCATGAATCATATTCTTAATAAAAATTGAAAAACGGTTTACAATTCTCGTACAGTTGATGAGTGTTGTTTTGGGTGGTAAGTGAAAAACTGACTGTTTAATTAATAAGAATGAAACTCTTTTACATATATTAAAGTTAATACAAACAAAGCGGAATAATTAAATTAACCGTTTTTCTGAAATAAAAATATTATTGCCAATACAATTATTATGTACAGGGATAGTGACTTTCTAGCATCAAGTCACAATTTTATAAAATAAATTTGTTATTTACCAAGTGGAATTTATAGCAAAATTCAGTAAATGTCACCATAAAGTGACTGCCACATAAATTTGTAAAATTAATAAAACCTTCCCTAAATTTCCATTGTTCAAACAATTTCCTTGATAAATTGGAGAATTTTCGAGGAAAATGTTGTAATATCCAATATCTATAATAAAGTATTGCTATATATATACATATACATATAAAATGTATTTTTAACCTGGCTGTAGAATTACCAAGTATTCAGGTATCACCCAAAATTGGGTGCTTTGCCAAAAAAAAAAAAAAATTACCAAGTATTAATCTTTAAAATTTAAGACGGCTTTAATGAGAGTTTTATTTAACACTCTCCTTATCATTCATCGTTCACTTTGTGTATACCACTTAAAAACACTACAATATATACAAGATGAAATACAAGTTTTATTTTATCATACCGCTCCGTGTAAATATTTATGAGAGTGAGTAGCGAATAACTTGTCTAAAATTAATTATATTTTTTATCAGTAAAATGGTTGTTGGGTCAGCCTCCTGAATCTCAAGTGTTTCAGCGGAACGTACACACAAAGTGGCTGGTGGTAAAGCGTGCGGGTAAAAGTGTCTGTAAAATATATAGACTTCCTGAAAACATCCAAAGCAACAGGTTGTTCCAGCGGTAGAGCCTTATTCAAGTGCCGCGTGGAGGTGAAGAAAAACAAGAAAGGAAATATTACACGAGAGGTAGAAAAGGATGCCATATTTCATGAGCGGTTCTATGTTAATACCCGAAACATATGTCAACATATAATATGGTTTTGAATAGCTGAATACTGATTTTTCAGATCTTTATAAAAAATATTAATCTTAATTTAGCATCATTATTATTAAGATAAATCTGATAAAAGTTTTGTGATTCGTTTAAGTAACTTTTTTAATAACGTCCCGCTTTAATGTCCCGGGATAAATTAATTGATTTTATTCAGAGAAATTATAAAAATTAGCAATTTTAAAAAAAAAATCATAATTTTTACCACATCGATAGATTTTTAAAACAAATTAGTTAAAAAAAATATTTTCAAATTGACAAATATCACGTTTTCTCAAAATCTGTCATGATACGTGTTTTGGTGCAATTAGCATAGTTTTTAAATATAATACAACAACATTGTTAGATATGGTGTTTCGTAATGATTTTGAATACATAATTACATCGAAACCGAGCCATTTACCGAGTACAATTTAAATTAATTAAAGATATTAATGTGTTACAAAAAATAAAAATATAAACCCCCGTTAATTTTGATTTTTAACATCATCATACATACCAATATGTGGATTTTAATAGGAATTGTTTCATTTGAAACAATCAAAAAAAATATTCCAATTCATTCTAAAACATAAGTAAAACTTTTAGAAATCATGCCTGTTATATTATTATATATAAAAAGAAGGTATCACATGAATTTAAAGTATAGATAATAAATTAAAAACAAATATTTTTAACCACTTTAATTTAGTTACTTTTTTCCCAACCGGTTTCTACAAACATTTTGACTTCTTCAAAGAGGGATATATACTGAAGAAATCAATATTTTATCAAAATTAGTTGAAAAAATACCAAAATGAAAGTGGTGGAAAACAATAATTATGTTTTATTTATTAAATAAAGTTTATAAAAATGACAAAGTATATATTTTTGAATTTGTATTTCAAATTGTGAACTTATAAGTACACAGATCTTTTTAGTTTTCATTAAATGATAAATATATTTGTAAATGTTATTAAAACCTCATTTGTTAAATTAAAAATAATAAAATAGGAAACGTATTTCTTCCGAATAATTATTATAATATCCGTCCAAGGAAAATTAATTCTCAGTGGAAAGAATAATATAAATATCTCAGTTACACTTAAAATATTAATTGAAGATAGAATTTGTTCAATGTATTTTAAGTTCGTGCGTCTAGCATTCTAACGTCTAACCCATAATTAATTAAACATTTAATTTCAATAGTATCTTAAACAAACAAACCCAGTTTTGAAAGTGAATCATCTGGTATAATGAAAATTTGAAAGCGATAATTAATTTTAATCAAAATTCACCTTGAGCAAACGGAGATCCCTTCAAACAATACCACAGTCCGAATCGATCCACTCCAACGAATACGCCTAATTTATTTCGCTAAACAAACCCAGGGGCAACCACCTATCCTCAACCAACCCTGGACAACTATCCACCTTACCCCTAACTTATCTGCACCCCCGAACTATCCAGATCCGGATTTCATAATATTTGTCCACGAAATTGATATTTACAATAATAATAATAAAAAAATACCTAAATTAAAGTGGTTCATAGCAATGTTTGTATTCTACTTTTATAAAGTTTATAAAATGACGACATCGACAATTACAATCAGTATTTTTTATGGGTATTAAAAATTGTGAATTTGTAAGTAGTAAATATTTTTATATTACATGTGATAATCAATAAATTTTTGAGTTAAAAAGCTATAAAAAACTGATTTTTAAGAATTACTGAATGTTCAAATGAACAAATGAAACTGAATGTTCAAATGGAAAACGTCAGGATATATATTTTTCAATTATTTTTAAACGTACATGTAATTCTTTTCTATTTACTGATCTATTTGTGCCTTCAGAATGTTAATACAAACTAACTTACAAACTATCACGCCGCTTCCCCACAGGGGTAGGGAGAGAGGATAGAATGCCTCACAAATCTGTCTGCAAACAATCTTCGCATCTTCCACATTCATGGATCTCCTCGTAGGTACTCGCCGATTATTTCAGCTCCTGACCTGATCAGTTTGAACTATTTGAAATACTTTATCATGCCAAGTTTTCCTTAGTCTTCCTCAGCTTCGGTTTCCAGTCGGAAAAATCGACGGATGTATATGAGGAGATACATGAATGTGGAAGAGGCAAAGATTGTTTGCAAAGATATATTGGTGTGGCGTTCTATTCTATCTGCCTACCCCAGCAGGAAAGCGGCGTGATGTTAAGTTGGTTAGTTAGATAGAGAGCATAAATATTTTAATGTACATATTAGAAAGTTTAAAATATAAAAAAAATTTACTTATCAGTTTATTTTTTCCGTAACGTTAATTTTATACTTAACACTTACGTTTTGCATAAATAAAAACATAAGCGGTCGTAACAAAGTATTCCATTACCAAAAACGATTGTGTGAAGAAATTCATAGCGCGCCTACAAAATTCTTTGGAGTAATAAATTGATTAAAATTATTTTAAACTTCCATAAATTTAGTTTTCTTTGAAAATAAGTTACACTGATACGCATCAAACAGAACTGGTTAAAAAATAAGATTTATTAGCTTTTTTATGCGTACAAAAATAAACAATTAAGAAAAATACTGTAAATTAAGTTATACCTTGAATATAAATTTATATAAAAAAATTCATTAATTTTGTAGGTAGCAATATACATTTTACTTCCTACACTTATTCTAATATCTGCTGTACATTATGTTTAGCTAAGGTAATTAAATAATGATTTCTAGATTTATGTTTCGGTTTCCAGATAAGTAACTTATTTGAATACCTAATGAGTCTGATTTATTGCTATTTTGTATGTAAACGGTTTTGAGCAGTTTTCCTCACAAAATGCAAAAATAAGATTTATTCCGTGTGTATATTTTAGCTTATCTTTTTTGCTACAAATTCTCATAGATATAATTATTTCTAATGATTAATCTTTTAATAAAGACCAAAACCAGAAATTATAAAAAAAAACTTTAATTGCATTGAAATGTACATAAATTATTGAATATTGTTATGCTTCTGTAATCTTTAATTTAAGTTTAATTAAATATTTTATGTTTTTATTTCTTTTGTTGTTATAAAGAATAAAATATATGCTCTAAAACGGTCATGCTCTTCGTTTATCCAATAATATCTACAGAAATGGCTTTGGAAATCTTGGGATGTCTTCTTCTAATCCTTATCCACACCCAATGGTGCATAGGGAACTACGTCATATAGAAACTGTGTTGTCTTGATCAAAAGATGAAGATGATCAAAAATGAAGATGATCAAAAATGCGCTTTAATTACCATTACAGGGTTACATAAAAAAAAAAATTAGTAAAAATATATAAAAATTCATGATGACTCTCACGGCAATTTCAATGCGCTAAAAACAACATCATGAAATGGATATTAAATTTTATTATTTATAAATATATAAATAAATATATATATATATATATACATATATATATATATATATATATATATATATATATATATATATATATATATATATATATATATATATATATATATATATATATATATATATATATATATATATATATATATATATATATATATATATATATATATATTAAAAAATTAAGAAATAAATATATAAAAATTGATGCGATACATTTTTTACTTAGTTCAAAAGAATATTATTGACTTATCGATTCATTAGTCAGGAACTTTGGATTTTGATCAGTTTTAGTAAAAAAATGCGTGTTGGTCAGTTAATCTTTTACTTTTTAATTTGTCAACCATAACAATTTTCATCGTTTTCACCATATCTCAATTCTCGAGCTAATGTGTAAAAATGTTATTTATGTTATATATACCGCTCGCTATAAAATGTGACCTGTATTTAAGAAAGATCGACAAATATTTACGCGTGTCTTTCACCCATAATCTTTTGCTTTTAAATTTGTCAACCATAACAATTTCCATTGTTTTAACCATTCCTTGATTCTCGAGATAATGTTTTAAAAAATGTTATTAAATTTATTTATACCGCTCACTGTTAAATACGACGTGTATATAAGAAGAAAGATTTATAAATACTTAAGAGCGTCTTTAACCCTTTCGGGCTCCAAAAAAATTAAGACGGCATTCGTCCAATTTCCACTCTGTCAGCATTCGAACGGTCCAAGCGTTCGATGTGGGTACCGCCACCCCTTGTACCACTCCCCCAAATGTCCCCTCCCCTCCCCCCGCCACCCCGCAACCTTAACAAGCTCTGCGTCAACTTAAACTTAATTATAATTAATTAATGCGAATGGCGAACACTGTCTGTTCGAATCCAGTTGTTTGTAGATGTGCCGGGAGATGGAAAGGGGTAGGTACGGACTGAGGTTCCTATATGCGGACTGGAATTGTAATCTGAGAAATATATAATCGGTACCTATAATTTATTAATGAGTTTATTTAATATCAAATTCAATAACAAATTTAATTACAAAAAATTAAATATCCAATTTTGAAAACTTACTTTACAATTTGCCCTTGTAATTCGTATCATATATACAAATTCTTTACTACGTACATTGGAAAATTAATTTTAGATGCCAAAATTAGGTTTACGTTATACTCACACAATACTATGATCATTCCGATCGCCAAAAAAGAAAATAACAATTTCATGTTGATTCCCTGTGGAAAAAAACCCTTTGATTCTACAATGTAGGATTTTTATTAATACAACTTTTTTAAGGAAGCTTGACATTTTTTAATGTTTTAGTCTATTATAATAATACGGATAAGGTGACATATATGTAAGAGTATATATGTATGCAGCCTTTGCTTCATGTACAATTTTATAACCGTTTTATTCCGAAGGAATAAAAAAACGAGTTATTTATTTATTGAACATTTCATTTGGGACGGTTATCAAAATTTAGCATTCGGTTTTGTTATCACAATTTAAAAAAAAAAGTGATTTCAAAAGATCTTTTTTATGTTTAGCCGAGTAAGGAAATTTTTACACAAAATTTCGAATAAAATTAATTTATAATACAAAATAACATAATTTAGGAAAAAATATTTTTTCATACAAATATAACCCATCGAAGTTTGAGAGAAAAACACTGCTATTACACATAGTACCAACTAAATGTGGGCCAAAATTATTATGTATCAGAAAAGAGATATATTTTTCCAAATAAGTTTTTCTGAGGATCAATAGTATTTGGTTGAAAGTAACTAATAGTGTAGCATTTTGCGTCGTTATGCGGAGTACAGAAAAACATGATCATAGCGCTCAATGTATGAGTTACATCAAGTAGATTGATCAGCCTTCCTACATATATTATCCTGGTATGAAGGTATGAATGAATAATGAATAATGCACAAAATTAATAAAACATAAATAAGTGTTTTTATTTATAGCATATTTAAAAGTTAAAAAAAAATGTAATGGCTTTTAAATTTGACCAGTTAAAAATATTCAATTCTTTTATCCCTCGAAGGTGATTATTTAACCCCCCTTGGCGTATTCTAAAACTTTACATTTATTCACTATTGTACAAATTCCATGTTATAATATAAACTTATGATAATTACATTTGAATGGGGTGTGGAACTTAAAACGATTACGTTCTATGGCAACCTGTATTGAGGGTGGGGGATGGTTTGGGGTACTCACGTGTAAGATTAACAAGAAAACTCGCTCGGTTTTGTTATTATTTGATCAAATAAAAAAAACTTTTATTCATATAAAACAACATAATAAAGTGTTGTCGGCAACTACATACCTACAGAAAATGGTTCATCGTTTGTTATTAAACTCGTCAAAAATATTTTACGGCAACATTTATTTTTAACATTTATTTTTTTGTGTGTCATATGCCATTGTGTGTCAAAGTTCTTTTCGTCATACCTTAAAATTTTTTGACAAATTTCTCCAATGATGGCAATTAAACGTCTGTAAATTTTGGTAAAAAACGGAATAGTGACCCATAAATCGATGTAAAAAAAACATATTTTTCCGAAAATATTTATCATTGCTTGATGTTATAATAAACGATTATTATAAAATAATATAACATTACATTTTTTTCATTAAAATTTAAAATTAAGTACTTACACTTATTTTCGAATGATTTTTTAAGATATTATTTATTCTCATTCACAAATCTATCATTCATGTTTAATATGATATATTTCATCAGAAGTGCATAAAATTATCCTCTTTCACACTTACATTTCTTTCAATATTTTGATAAGCATGAAACAAGGGAATTTTCAAATATGCTTTGGAAAAAAATTAAAAAAATTAAATTTCCGTAGAAATCTTTGGTTAAAATTATTCGGTATGGGTCAATGACACGGTGTATTTTTGTGTGTAAATTAGTTCACATAAATCACTAATTGATTTTAGTTCTAAATAATTTGAAATAATGCTCATATCTGTTGATAACAAAATTATTTCATTTTTTTTAGTGCTTGTCAAAACTTTTTGTTGTGATTATCTGTCGAATAATGTCTACGTCAAGATTCGGCTGAGGAAATCGGGGAGAACAAGGCCCGACGGTTCGCGAAGAAATGTCAGGGGGTGTGATAGATAAGTAGAGCTCGCTAATTTCCATACTTCTTTCCATATTATATTTATGGTAATGACGCCCTCTGAATAACCGCCCGCTACGAGCGCCGCTGTTGTTTCTAGTTAGTACAATAAGACCTTCTCGCCGTTCTGCCCTCCTGTCTCACCCCTAATTCTTACCCCTTTACTCGGATGCTTGGGACAGTGACTAAATTGAAGCACGCACTCGAGTTGAATGCTACTTTTCGGGTATCTGTCGACCGGATATCGGCTCGGATGTATAAAGATCGTCCAACTTTCGGGGACCTGCGGACGATGACATTTTGACAAACTTTTATTCGCTCATTATTTTAGATTATTAAGCTCACAAAAATAATCCGAAATTTAAGTCATATAAGAAATTATATTGAAATTATAGTAAATATTTATAAACGTTAGCAAGAGAGGAAAATTAAAATATTTAAACGCTAAATAATAATTTTTAATCAATATTTTTTCACAACTACTTTTGTACTTTTGTTGGCCGATTTTCTAGTAGAAAACATAATTTTTAGAAGAAAAGCTACCATTTTTATTCTCTTACATTGACAATATCTTATGAGTTTTAATTTATTTCTATCTTAAAGGACACGTATATATTATCTTATTACTTGTAAATGTATCAAACATAAGTGTCCTAGATATTGACGCTTTTCACATTTTAATATTTAAAAAAATAAAACGTCATATTCCTCCTTTAAT